>NW_027414509.1:0-158975 GCF_964106895.1 Numenius arquata
AGTGCTTTGCTCATGTCCATGTCCCCTCCATTTTCTCTGCTGCTCTTCTGGTGTGCTGCACTACAAAGGCAAGTGCTGCTGAAAATTGTGTAACTGCTAGAGTCATACACCTTTCGACATCACTGCAGGCTGTAGTGGAGCTGAGCCCAATTTCAGGTGGGCGATAGTAACAATGGTGCTTCCAGGCTTAGAGCTCTCAAATCTCTCAAATCTCGTAAGCGTTATCTTTTCTTCCAAGATTTTCTACTGCCAATCTGTAACCCAAATTTAGCCATCAAACGCAGGATGCTGCAATATTTATATCTAAGGAATCTTTCTCTTTTACTGCATGAAAGAAAAAAAAAACCCAACAAACCACAAACAGTAGTAGTGAAAAGTATGGCCAGAAGGCCATAGGGGCTAGTCGTAGAAGTGCCACTGTATTCTAAGCTGGACAGAGAAGCTAGGAGATTTGAAGTTGTACTGATTTTGACTGAGATAGCGTTAATTTTCTTCACAGTAGCTAGTATGGTGCTATGTTTTGGATTTTTGATGAAAACAATGTTGATAACACAGGGATGATTTTAGTTACTGCTCCACAGTGCTTAAGTAGCGCGAAGGCCTTTTCTGCTTCTCACCCGTTCCTTCCAGGGAGTATGCGAGGGGTGGGCAAAAAGCTGGCAGAGGCCACAACTGGGACAGCTGACTAGCCAAAGGGATATCCTAGACCATATGGTGGCCTGCACAGCAATAAAAGCTGGCGGTGGGGAGAAGGAAGAGGGAGATGTTCAGAGTTATGGTGTTTGTCTTCCCAAGTAACTGTTACGTGTTATGGAGCCCGGCTTTCCTGGAGATGGCTGAACACCTGCCTGCCGATGGGAAGCAGTGAATGAATTCCTTGTTTTGCTTTGCTTACGTGCACAGCTTTGTATTACGTATTAAATTATCTGCATCTCAACTCACGAGCTTTCTCACTTTTACCCTTCTGATTCTCTTTCCCATCCCTCTAGGCGGGAGTCAGTGGGTGGCCGGATGGGGCTGAGCTGCTTGCAGGGATTAAACTACGACAGAAGTTCAGTACTGATTCTGACAGGGAGTAGCGAACAGTCAAATGTACTTTTGGAATATTTACACCAAAGGCAGTACAGCTCAGTGAGTGCAGCTCCTTGTAGTGGGGATATAAGTTATGGTCTTTTGAACATGCCTGAAACTGTACTGTGTAGTTAGTTAGCTTGTGATGTTTGCTGTGTCTAAGCTAAGAGCATAAGCACTTGCTCAGAAATTTGTATGAAGGACAGAGAAGTAAGAGCAACTTGAGGAAGACCAGGCTTCTTATTCATAATTGTCCTGTTAGGTTTTTTTGCTTTGTTCCACACACCGCCACCCCACCCTCCTTAAGTCAAACCTGGAGGGGAAAGAAGCAACTAAATATTAAGAGTGCCTTAATATTTAAGCATGCTGTGAGGTCTTTTGAGGGTTACGGTGCATACAAGATGTGTTTGGGTTCATGTTCTGGGTTCAGTATCTACAAGGAACAGACCTCAGTGAGCCAGAGGGTGAGTTCTAGAGCTGGGTACTTCAGAAAGTTTTCAGTACCCCAAGCCTTAAGTTTATAATTTATTGATTAGGTTTTGGCATTTTTCAATAGCAAAATATGGTATATCCTGGCAATAAGCTTTCTATGTGTAGACAACTGTACAGAACAGAAATGTGAGAACAGTTTATGTAAATTATTTTCTTTTTCAGCTGAATTTACCTCAGCTTAGTTCCATAATTTTAAATATCTGGTATAAACTATTTAATGAAAACCTTAACATTCTGTGCAATTTGCTTAAGAAACTAAGTGAGAAAGGTATAATCGAAAGTGGAATTTGCCTGTCTATTCCTCATCTGTCTGCTATAATGAAGCTCTATTAGTATAAACCAGTTTCATACTGTAATTGCTAAATATCCATCTTAATGGTTTTAACAGAACAACTTAAATGGCTTTAAAGGAAAGTGAACGTTTGCCCAGCATAGTTACACTAGCTCAAGCGAGCAAAACAAACAAACAAAAATAAGTCAAAACACATATAACTGAAGCTTAAAAATTAGTCTTGAGTGATATTACTCATAATAATTAAGAGATTGATAAACCAAGAAATTTTATATTGTCTTTGCGTTTTTTTCAATACTAATGAAATGGTACAGGGAACTGAATCACTCGCATAAGGCCAGGTATCAGATCTCTTCAGACTTTCTCAAAGACTCACTCCCAGAATCTGCCCTATGCCACTCAGTGTCTCTGATTTAGAAAACAAAAAAGCTCTGAAACTTATCTAATGTTATAAACTATCGGGCAATGACAGTATGGTGCAAACTGCAGAGTGTGCGAGCACTTGTGTCACTTCAGAGAAACTGGGACTTTTTCGTCCTTATAAAAAAATGTGAAGAAATATCACAAGAGAATGAGAGTAAGTCCCTTACCATTTCTTTTATTACTGTCCCAGAAATTGGTCTTATTGTAAGCATATGCATGAAAGAGAGGCTACAATAAGTCATAATGGTTGAGGATCATTTAGACAAAACATCGCCGTTGTCATTTTCTTTGAAATCTTTGAATGCAAATGAACACAAAGGAAGCTTAATAAAGATTTTAAATGAAAATGTTATCGAGTTACATGAATACAAAAGGTCTATTATTCTAATACTTAATTAACTGAGTTTTTAAAAGTAATTTTGTACATGGCTGGCAGCACTTGGCACAGTTTTAAACTCCCTATGATTCTGTCTGCTGCTTTGGTTCTGGTTCCTCCACCATTTTGAGACCAGACATTCATATAAATGCTCCAAGGGATTTGATAGAACAAAGGACAAAGCATTTTGGCGTAACACGATCAGTGGTTTTCTCCAACTTCCCATTGGAAGGAGGGAAAAGAGCAACTTAAGGGAAAGCTGAGATTAATTTTTATAGTTCTGGTACCTGTTGAGGGTTTGAAAAAAAAGAGTAGGGTGTTCTTTGAATCCTTTACAGGGATCCCCAACCCCAGTTGCAAGGACAAGAGGTGAAGAAAGCAGAATTTTTCTCTTTCCTGAGGTAACTGTGGTCCTGGTGACTCCAGGATTTAAAGTTAGGTGCTGAGCAGAACCAGATCCTAAAGACCTGAACTTTATTTCTTAGAGGATGTTGAAGGCTTGCTTGAACAAAGACAGAGACTGACCCCAGGAGTTCCTGATGAAGTTTTTCAGTCGGCTTGGGCTTCTCTCTCTGTGTCTGGACGTAGCGATCTGGAACAAAAGTGTCCTGTGGGCAATGTCGTTTGTCAGGAGCATGGAAGAGTCAAGCCGGTGGTTTTTGCCAGTGCCTTACACGGCACTGTTTTTTAAATGGCACTGGAGGTGTATCCAGGCAACACCCAACAACTGTGATTCTGAGAATATAGGACTAGGAAGACTTTTAATATGGTTTTTTTTTTTGGTGTTTGGTTTTTTTCTGTCTCCATTTGGGCTTTATACAATTTCAAGTATCTCTGTTTTGGATTATTTCTGGAGTGCATTGTGGGAGGGAAGAGGGCAAAAGACAATTTCATTATTCTTTGTTTTTAAAACCATTTAAATACTGCTTCATGGAAAGCAGTGTACTGTGAAGAATTTTGCATTATGTTTGCTCCATTACGCTTTTTGTCTTTATATGATGGGAAAGATGCTAGGAAAATATGCTAATAGAAATTTTAGTCATTTGATATTGGACATATCTGGAAGAAAATTCACTTTCTTACAGTCAGAATCTTTTTTTAATACTTGAAAATTGCTGACACGGAACAAGAATGATTTTTTTTTGGAGACAAATGGTAGGTCTCCGTCTTTTATGAGTGGAGAAATAGAATAAGACTTTAGAATTCCATTGCAGTCTGAAAATGAAAAGTATCTAGAAAGGGATGTAGAGGTATCTTTGAGAAAAAATTACAGCCTCTGAAGTTCTCTACCATGCTAATGTGCAGATTCTCACACACCGCCCCCCCCCCGGATAGTCTAGCATACTTGGAGGTTTTTTGTGGCTCTTTTCAAGACCTGTGCTGAATACTGCCAAGCACTCATCCCAGCACTACTTCCCGCATAACACTCTGTTTGCTTCAGATCGTCTTCATCTTTGGTGTGGGAAAATCCAGTGTTGCCTTAACAGCAGAAGGCCTTTGATGTTGACGTAGTGTAGGCTTCCTGTCCTTTTTCTGTTTGATAATTAAGCTGTGCTTTTGGAAACCCTGACATTCCACTGCACATTGCTGGTGTGGACAGGTAAGCAGCTGGGTGTTTCCTGCAGGCCACTGATGCCTGCTCATCCAGATTCATACTCCATTTTATGTACGTGTGCACCCTGATCTGTTGAAAGCTTATGGATTTGTGTCAGCTCTGAAAGAAGCTCTAAAGAAAACTTCCCCATTTATGAAGCCCCAAGAGCCAATCTAGGTGCCTTCTGTTGGAGTAAGTCTTTTCTTTAATAATGTGCACAAAATCAAAGCTGACTGAAAGAGACTGCTGAAAGGGGAAAACTGGTTATTAGGCACACTGGTCTTGGAATTGTTTTTGCCTTTTTATTAGATCAGAAATACCAGATGTAGCAGGCAATTAACTCTGTAGAGGTGCAATGTACTTTATTACTTTGAACCAGATGAGATTCTGCAGTGATGCAGGTCTGTATTTCGTATTCTTAATGTGAATAAGAGCTTTCAGTTTAAAAAAAGACTTAAGAGAAATAGCAAGGGCTTACGAGTCTAAAAATATTGTTGCTTTCTGGGCCACAATGCCAGAGCTTTGGCTTTCTGAGCCAATAAATCCAGAGTGTCCTTTCACTCAGATGTGATTAAGTAAATTGGCGAGTAGTATGCTAGATTAATTCTCAGAATACTTGAGATCTGGGTGAATATATCCTTGGTCTGTTGAGTAACACTTAAGTTGTTTCACTTCATTGTCTTGTTTTTTGTGTCTGTCAAAACGGTAACAATATCTTTATAGCTATTTTTTAAAATGTATTCATATCTATTCAGGAAAAGTGCTATTAAAACAGATGTAATTTTGTTTCTTTATTATTTATAATAATTCTTTCTTGTTAGGTTGACATACAAAGGCAAAGATACACAGTTTATATTTATCATTGATGAAAAAGGCAAATGCTGTCAGAGGTACACTTGGTGCACAATGTCATTAATTTGAATAACTTCATCAGAGATGCCAAAGGAAATAATCTTAACTCTTTAATACAGTAATTTATTTTGCCTCTCTTTTTTTCTGTAAAAGGAATGCATAGGTATTGCAAGTGGTAATACTGTCCCTTTTCCTCCTGCTCTCACTTTAACGATGTGAGAAATTTACTGTTCAGTTACATCACTATTGAGAACATCGAGGATTCCTTATGATATATGATAATTAAGGGAATAGTTGTCAGAAGACAGATTTGTGTCCCTCTGTTTTGAGCTGTTTTATGGCCATTCAAATAATTGAAACTTTCAAGGAAAGGCATAATAACACCCTTTTAAATTACTAAATATTCTAGACTCAGATTCTGCTTTCTCCTATGCCAGTGTGTTTTGGGAATAAGTCTTTAGTAAAAAGTGAGTTTGTACAAATGCAAAATTGAGGGAAGTGAAATGACTCATTTTCAGTCTTTGTGTTGGTAGCATGTACAATGCCATTAATATACTACATTTATTTCTTTATATCTGTTTGATTAAGAAAATTTAAGAAAATATGTTCCACTGAGAAAATTACATGCTATATGCTTGCTTATTGGAAGATCTTCACTGCACTTTTTTCCTTCTCACAGCTCATACTTATATTACTGTTTAATTTCCATGAAGTTCTTCGGGGCAATTAGTTGCCTTAGAGGTAATTTTAAGATACCCATTACTTTTAATCCACAGTGCTCTTTGAGTAGACATCTTCTGTGAGAAAATATGAAGTGTTCTTTTTAGCAAGAAGATCACAGAGCAACGTACAAAGTGGCTGCTAAAAAAAAAAAAAAGCCTGATATTTTTCATTGTCTTTCTTTGTCTTTTGTTTGCCTTTTCATGAGAAAAATCAGTAGCACTTAGTTTCAAGTGAGACCTTCAATTAGTATTTAACTGACTATAAGTAATTATATTGCAATTAATTTCTTATCTGAATCACTTAATTTAAAGTGTAACTGAAAAACCTTGGGGTTTGAGGTAAGTAATAAGAGTAAAAGTCTGATAGCAATTAAAATTAAGATAGTTAGATATACCACCCTGTAGGTATTGACTTTTAGGGCTGCATAGCATCATGCACTTCCAACATGGACACCAGCATTGGTAAATAAGCCAGAGTTAATTTTTGGTGTAAGCCCAGTATTTGAGTGATCTCAGTAGTGCTCAGACTCTGTGACGAAATATCTGTTACCACAGAAAAACAGATTAAAACCCTTGAAGTAATCATCAGACTAGATATGAAAAAAAATGAGATCATATCATATTTTTGTTTTGAGTCTGTTAGCTTAGTAGAGGTTAATTTACTTTGCTATTTCCTCCACCCTCAAACTGAAGCAGGAAACTCCTTGAGTTGAAGTGAATGCAGAACAAAGTCCATGGGGCTCCAGATACAGGTTGTAAGCAGAGAACTCATTCAGAAATGACTTCTTGTGAGACATTCCGCTTCAGTCCATAGGCTTTTGATGAGCTGCCTTTGGCGCATTCGTTCTGGAAGGAGTGTTTTTCTAATGTGTTCACTGTTCTGTGAGCCATGTGGTTATGGCCCAGTAACAGGCAGCATTCACAGAGCGTACTAGGTGATGTGGCTTGAATCGTTACTGTTGGATTTTGGATATCTCTCCCTCTTTTGCCCATACAGGAGAGGGGGAGAAAAGTTTGTATGATTTTGCATGATGTCAGTGCATTGACATTCTGTGAGTGTAGAGGTAAGATGAGGGTGAGCCGTGCTACAGGAAAGAAAACACTGATGCTTTTAGTGAAGTTGAAGTCTTACTGGGTTTTGTTGCAGTCACAAGCTTACCTCGTAAGGAGAAAAATCTTGTCTTCACAAAACAGCTTTCTCTTTAGTATGGAAAATTTTATTGTGACTGTGGGATAAAGGTTAGACCAAGTTCTGATTCCAGCTCTTTAACAGCTTCAGAGTGTGGCCTGACAGCCGTCATTATAACAAAGACTGAATTTTATTTATCATTATGAGAAAGACAGACAATCTGAATTTAGTTTGGTATTTTAAGTGCAGTTATCGTGAAGAACAAGAAAATCATAACACCAACTATTTGTGATTCTGAAACAATGCTAAGTTACACAAATGTCCAATTGATTTTTCACTTTTATAGCTGAAGATAGCATTTAATCAGTACCATATATTGCTTTGTCAGATACTTCAACAGTAGAAGCGTACACCGGTGCAGACACCTCTTTTAAACGCCATTGATATTTACAGTGTCGTTGTACATACTTACTGTTGTATCATTTACTGTTTTAATTTGAGTATGTGGTATAGACTAGGTAATTTTACAGCTCTGAAAATTGTTATAAAGTACTTTAATATTTTATAAATGAATTTCATCCAAAAGATTTAATCAGTGGTGGGACCAGCTAACAGCTGCACTGAATCAAGTTGTACTAGAGGGTTAACAGCGAAGGAGAAAAATGAGCCTATGCTCAAACTAGTTTTTTAGTGTTGAAGTATTTGCATGGGGGAGATGGGTTGAATGGCTACCTGCTGGAAGACAGCTGAGAGTTGATGACGGTAATGTATATCACTCTGTGCTCCTTTTTTCCAGCCTGAATGTGAGCCGGCCATGATGAGAGCTAGCTGCCTTGTCAACTTTAAATTCTGGTTTTCAGTACGCAGCAGCCCATATCAGCTGATGTGCAGCTGGTCTGTTGTTGCTGTGTGGATGGGGGAGTGTCTGAACCCCTGCCCTGAACCCTGCAGTGAGCACAGCACCTTCCCCCAGCACTGCAGTTGTGAGATCTGGACCAAGAGATCTGGACTTTTCTGGACCAAGGGTCCAGAAAAGAAAAAATTGTTTAGCAAACAAAGGTCAAGAATAACGCCTTTTGCTTTTACAAGGACAGAGTAATTTAGTGGGTATTGTATATGTATATATATATTGTATATGTATACTTGAAAGACTTTGTAACCTCTGGTCAATGACTTATTTTGAATTAAAAGAAAAATGTTACATTTAGGACAGTTTTCAGAAATGTAGCTTCAAGAGGCTCTGTCATACTTCCAGCTGTCATCAGGCAGAGCCTAAGAATTTTTGAACACTACAATTCTAAACTTTTATCCAGTTATTTGATGATAATAAATAGAGGTCAGTTAGTTTAATTTCTTTTAAAGAACAGATTTATTTATTCCCCTTTTACACCTATTTCTTTTTTATTTCCCATATTGAATTTTACTCTTCATTATTAAACAAAATCATAAAGCTGTTCTGTAATTAAGAAGTTGGTCAACACATTTGAAAATTCTCATTTATTTTCTACAGATTACACTAAGGCTAACTGAATATGAAAATAATAGAGAAATTCTCAAGAAATAGCTGTTTTAATTGGGTCCAAAGAGAAGGCAGATATCTAATAAAACTTGTTACCATTAATTGTGGGGGGGGAAGGTGTATGCAGTGTTAACTTGAAATGAGTTTCAAGCAAAAGATATTGATTTGACACTTGTGAGTATGACTTTATGCAGCACATAACCTGTGGAATTCGTTGCAGTAAGGTATCAGGCAGGCCAAGAGCTCAAGAAGATTGAAACAATATTTATAATGGTGAATGAAATATCCACTGTAACATTTTCTGGAACACACATATATATTTATTGATGAATGTATAACAGTATAAGGCATACAATGCCATAAGCCAAACAGATGAGATTTTAAGCATCTTATAATATAGAAAAAGGTAACTTCTGTGAAAGTCAAGATGTAGAATTAAAAGTATAGTCCATTATGGAAATTTTTATTTCTATATTGTGGAACTTTTTCTAAGCAAAATTAAGCTGTGTGGAAAAATGCCCATACTTGTCTGCAGTGGATCATGAAAAGTATAGACTCAGATGAGTAGATCCTTGTAGATCTGGCCCAAAAAGCTAATTCACACCTCTGTTATGAATGGTTTGGTGATTGTTTATTTTCCTGTTGAAAATAACATGAGTATTCCATGAGTTTGTCCCTGTTTTTTGGCATTGTGCTTTTTGTCAGAAAAAGAATGTTTAGAATTTGTATACATAAAGAGGGATACTTACTATGCCACTTCTACCTTATTTGTGGAAAATACAAAGCAGAAGTTTGGATTCTGTGGGCTTGTGGGGTTTTTTGTTTGGTTTGGGTTTAGTTTTGGAATATGTGGTTCTGTAGTTAGTAATGATCACATGAAATTCCTTTTATATTGATAAAGCTAGTACAGAGCAGAGAAGAGGTTTCCTAAGATAAGCACATTCTTCCGTGTGATGAAACTATGTATTACAGCTGTAATTAGCGTGATGCTGTGTGTTGTTGCCAGTGTCTTCAAACTGTGCTGCTAGCATGAGTCCAATCCCAAACACACTGATCGAATCAGTCCTCTGGAGGAAGCCTTCCCCTGCAGGGTGATCCATCAGTGGCTTACAGCTGGCAGTGGAATTTTGTGCCTGGACAAATGAGAACTGGACCTGTCCTTAGAGGGATGTGCTGCAGAACAGTCTCTCAAGAGAAGAGGTGGATGCCTGCTTGCCTGGTACTTGAGAAATAAACTGGTCAAAGAAAAGTGGAGGAGAGTTGTCTGTTGCCCAGAGGGATGAAATCTTTCCTGATTATCTTCATGATTTTAGGGAGATTAAAGTGCTAACTACGCATGCCTTTCTTCATACTGCTTCTTTGAAAGCATGTTTAGTCCAGTTTTATGAATTACTATTTTCTGACTGTATGTAGCATATATGAACATGTTCCAAAGTGTCAACATTTCAGAGTTGGCATCAGTCAAAATAATGAATTGGTCAAACCATGCTAATGTATATTTTAATTTCATTGTGAAATGCTGTTTAGGGGCCAGCAGAATACGCTAATGTATTTTTCCATCCTTACAGAAGAAATTATCAGGTTAATATAATGAATTGCTTTGAATTTAGAGTTGTTGTTGTCCTACTGTAATTTGATGGGAGAGTATTTGGTTATTGAAGCATTAATTGTATTAATTTGAACTGAAGACTTTTTACTGGTTATCATTCCCATTCTAAAACATGTATATGACAATTCTGTACATTGTGGAAAACAAGCAGAAATTGCTCCTCTTATTTGGATGGCTATATTTGTGGTTCTTTTCTGAAAAGGAAAATGGTAACTATACCAAAATAAAATAAAATCAGGAGTAGTGTTTGTTGCAGACTACTTATTTTGACTTTGGAGAACTACATAGAACAGCCATTGGTAGACCATAAAAGTCAGGTTAAGAGAAAACATCCCTAGGTTCCCTTCTGCTTTAGGCTTGTTTCTCCACCCTGGGGCTTGAGCAAAATTATTGGCAGAAGTGAATGGAATTCCTATCAGTGTACAGAATCCCAAACAAAATTCAGAGCGCTGTTATCTGATGGTGCTTTGCTGTAATGCAGATGGATCCATTCTCTAAATTGCTCTCTCAAGTACATTCTGTTGCATTATCAGTAATTTATTTTAGAGTGCTGTTTTTGTTATGTGAATGAAGTTGAGATAAAGACAAACCACCTGAAAGTCTCTGCAGGGAGATGCTTTAGTTTTGGTTGAAATTAGGTACCATGTTAAAAATGTGGAATTAGTACAAAAGGATGCCTGTATAACAGAGAGTTTCTTTCAGCCTGTATGGAGCACAGCAGACCATGTGAAATGAATGAAATGGGAGACTGGTAGAGATTTGCAGGAATACTTTCATTAAGTAGAAGGTAATCACTTGAAGAGTGATGATTAAAATGGTAATTATTTGTATTTTTTTTTCTACTAGGTGACATTCAAGTGGCAAACTGAATGCATTCTCCAACAGTGAAGTATGTAGTCATATAATTAAAGAAGCATGCCTGAAGGAATAAAATGGGTACTGCATGTGTAACCTTACATTTGTTCCAGTACATGCTTGTAAATTTGTCACTTTGTCTTTCACTGCTGTCACTAATCTGATGGCTTTATAACCACCAGGCATGTATGAGCTTGTAGGACTGAATGTTCAAAGTGCATTTAGATATATATTATAAGATATATCATATATGACATATATGAAGAAAAAAAAAATGTTACATTTCATTCCTTCAAGTTTTTTTTAAAAACACATATTATTTAATAATTCTGTTTTCAATTACTTATATATCAGACATCTTTTCTTCCTGTTTTATTCTTTGTGGAATGAAGCGAGAGAATGGAAAACAAGGTTTTGCCCTGCTGTGTGCTTCTGAACCTGTTAATCTCAGTGTTCATAGTCAGGTTAAGCTGTAATGACCAAATAAGATTGTGTCTGAAATGAATGTGCCATTTGCCCTCACCTGTGTGAGGATGAGGGGCTGATTGTAGATTGAGTGGGTTAGAGACAGTGGCAAAGGAATGTGACAGAAGAGTTGAACTTGCTTTCATAGTAAACTGAGAATTAAACCTCAGGCTTCACATTTTTCACACTGAGCGATAGAGCTGCACAAGAACCATTTCATAACAGTTACTCACTCCATCAGTTGAAATGGCAGACCTGAATATTTGAAACCCACAGACTGGCTGAAGCTGGGGCGAGTTTGACTCTGCATCCAACTTTGTACGTGTTAGAGGGCATTATAAAGTGGCAAAATATTCATGGTATAGGTTTAGAGATAAAGTTAGGAAATTCCAGAAGAAGGAATGAGGTGAACATGTTGCAGTTTCCTCCAGACGAAATTATGACATCCCTATCTGTGAATGAGACTGAGTCTTCTCTCAGGCTAGAGCAGAACTCGTGTCTCAGAAAAGTAAATGCTTATGGCATTTCTGTAGCTACTCATATTTTGCAAATACTAAATAGCGTGTCAAAATACAGATTTGAATTATAAAATGAGATTTTTTCTGACTTTAAAAAAGTTGAATGCAGTTTTAAAGCATTGAGTTCTGTATTGCTTTTGCCACTAAATTGTATATTAAAGCAAGATGTTTCCATCTGGTCACAGAATGTGCTGTACAGCGTTAGACACCTCTGGCTAGATTTGCATAAGGGCACTGATGGAAATCATGTTTGGTAGCTGAGCTTTAGATGAGTGGTGAGTTCTTGTGGCTTAAATTTGTTTTATACCTAATGTTTGTGTCTAAACTTAGTAGTTTCATTCTTCTTGTCTCTCTACCTCACTTCTGTGCATGAAAAGAAAAAAAGGGGTAACTGCTCAAACTAAAGTGCCTTTGTGAAGATGAGCTGGTATCTAAATGTGCTATGACTGGAATAGTACAGAACTCCCTGAAGGAACAATTTTTCATGAGTATTGCGTTTTTACAGTGTATGGTAGATATGGCCTTGTTCTACGGGAAATGTGAAAAGGAAACTAATGTATAAACGCCTATCAAGTAAAGTAAGTTGTACTATATATATGTATATATATACACTATATATATGGGTGAGTTTGTGGGAGCACATGTGAAAGATGCAGATTTGAAATACAAATAAATTCAGTTTTAGCACTCCCTCTTACAGGGATTTGCAATGTGAGTAATTTGAAATGACTTTTATACAAATTAAATATAATAATGTCAAGTCCATAGCACAGATTTCTTGCTAGAAATATTTTTCTTACAAATTGTTTGAGCATCACAAACTACATGACTGCTTCTACTGTAGCCATGTAGTCATGTGTTTTGTAGGAACTTTTTCCCCTCATGTCATGGTTTTTAGAAATATGACTATTAAATTGAGCATTAAAAAACCTGCTGTCCTTTTAGCATAGACATTTATCAAATTGTTTAGGACCATCTTTTTCTTTTTCACCAGATGTGCCTTCAAATCTTCCTGAGGTAAAAGGAATTTTTTAAAAAGTTACTCTTTTTTGAAGTATAGCAGCTATATACAGCCATCTAAGAGGGTCTGCATTGCAAGTAAAGCTTTTTCGTGGTTGGTTGACAGTAAGCCGAAGCCTAGTTTCCACAGAGTTGTCTGTACTGACCCCATTGCTGCAGCTCTGGCACTTTCCCCACTCTCCTGAATTTCTTGCTTCCATTTCCATGTCATCCACTCCTTCCCCTAACTGCTGGCAGGGCAGGAGTCAGTAAGTGTGTCGCAACAGCCACAGCCTGTTGCATGCAGTGGGCGAGCGGCTTGGCTGGTGAGTGTATGTGCCCGTTGGCCAGCTGCCTGGATGGACAGAGCACGAGCTGGTGGTTGACACCTAACTCCTGTTTAGGACAGGTAAATTGGGGGGGAGGGAACACTCTTTCCTACCCAGTTTGCATTAAATTCATAGAACTTCAGTATCTTTGAGATTTACTTGACCAACAGGGTAATGGCTTTGGAACAATATATAGCTCAATTCCTTGTGATTCTTTTCCTTAGAGTGAAAAATAGATATGCACACATATGTGTGAAGCTAGCTTTCCTTTGAGAAATTCTTGAACTTGAAAGATTTTGGAACTTCTTATTTCAGATATTTTGGAAATACCATCTCACCCCCGCCACCTTCTCCCAACTGATTTCAATGAAAGCTGATGTAAAGCACGTTTTAGAAACCACATTTAGGTGCTAAGAAATACAGAGTTGGCAGTGGAGGGTGGCTGGAGAATGAACTGTGAGAAAGACTCCATTATTTCAGGAAGCTTCTCATAGAGAAGTTGCTTTTAATTGTAGTGAATTCTTCTGTGGTTGTATATTAAAATGCATCACTGGTTCTCCATTGGTGAATGTAGTGTGAATTCAGAATGTGTCTATTCTGAAATCTCTGAATGAAAGCTTCTTCAGAAGCAAAGCACTGAAGACAGAGGATTCTTCTGGACTACTGAACATTCACTGTCTGTGGCAAGTAAGCATGCACAGGTATCGTGGTTTTGACTGGATTGACCAATCAGAATGACAGATGGCCCCTCCCTCCACCCTCTAAGAAAAAGAGAGGAGAGGAAGAGATAAAGAGATTTATGGGTTTAGAAAAAAATTAAACTAATGAAAATATTAATAAATAATGAAATAATAAATAATAATAAGCAAATAAAAAAAAAAAAAAGAAAAAAGTGTACAATATATACAAAACCATATTGAGCTCCCAGGATGACCACCATCACCAGCAGGCACAGGGAAAAGTCCCAGACTGGACTCGGTGACGGACAGGAGCTGGATTCCAGATCTGGAGTCAGGAATGCTTGGATCCAGATTAAAGGCAGATGAACAGACAGGGTTCTCCTCGGTCATTGGCCATTGAAGGAAGAGAGTTGACCCTTTGATCCCTCAGCTTTTATACTGAGCGTGATGCAGATGGGATGGAATACCCTGTTGGTCAGGTTTGGGTCACCTCTCCTTGTGGGAGACTGGCTAGCTGAGAAGGGTCGCCTAGACATGATCCAGCTGGCCGAGCAAGAACTTGAGAAACATCGGATTCAGCCCCTGTAACTGCTGAGCTGGCAAGGACACCCTGTCCTTGACTGTAATTGTTGTATGATAACAGGGAGATTGCAGCTGCTCAGGCATGGGAAAAGAGGATGAAAGTAACTGTAAAGAAGGAACTAAGGGCGGGGTTGAAGTTTGGAGGACAGGCCAATCAGAAAGATGTATTGCAGAATATGTATTAGCTAATTATAATGAAGCATAAAAGACGGCTGTACTATTCAATAAACGAAGCTTGCTGATCACTCATATTGAGTGACTCTGTCTTCCCTCCGTCGCGACATCTCCTGTCCGCTCCTCCCCACAGGTGGGACCCCTCTACGCTTCTCCGCTTCCGACCCTCCAATGGGGCAAATAACAAAGTTACCTGACCTTGGTTGTTATAGCAATAAGTATAAGCAAGGGCCTCTCTGCACACCGCTCCTTGGTATAATATGGTTTTATCACTGAGAGAGTGAATGGTTTCTGAACAATATGCTGTTAATTTCAGAGTTTAGTTAGTTGGAAGAGGCCCAGCTAAAAAGCAAAATTACTGAACAGAAAATTGGTTCTGTTTTACTTCAAACCAGGACATTAATCAAATCTAGTTTTTTTCCTTTCTGTTTTCCTCCTATGAAAGGTTGCTCTGTTAAGTATTAAATGTCTCCTTTATGTGACTGTTTGACTGTGGCATTGTTTTCCTTTTTTGTTTTTTTGGGTAGTACTTATTCTAAACCTCTAGCAGAGTATGTATAACTGTGTCCATTTTGCTCAAAGAAATTTATTCTTTTAGGTAATCTGTTTCACTCTTACTCCATTGCTTATATATAAAACTTCATACAGCTTATAGATATAGCTTATATAGTCTAGTTTAAAATTCTACTCTAGTAATTTGTGGTACTGTTCCCCTACTGCAAAGATAATGTAACTATTGCTGCCATCATTACAGAGTGACGATAGTAATTTCTATGCAGTCCTTTGGACTAACTCAAGAGTTCCTTTTGTTCTGTCTGTGATCGAAATCTTCCGCTATTTAGTGTTGTTGGGTTTTGGTTGGTTGGTTGGTTTTTTCCTTTTTGAATTGAAGAAATAGCACGGTTTTACTCCTTTCTATACATAGTACTGTAGTCCATAGTGTTTCTGGTATGCTGTATCTGTCTTTCACAGGAAAAATATCAGTTGTATACAGCAACTGAACTCAAACATTAAATAAAACCTTCAAAAAGTGCTAATAGTGAGGATAGAACTAAGCAGTCTGGGTGGCATTATCTCAAGAATGATGAGAGAACAACAATAAATAGTGTGGGAGTACAAAGGATAGCACTTGTTTAAAAAAAAACCCAACAAACAAAAAAACCCAACCAACCAAACAAAACCAAACAAACCCAAACCACAAACCCCTAGTCAGACATGTCATATGATGGATCATCCTTTGTTAAGTAGATAGTGTGACAATTGCAAGGGGTTTTTTTGCGGGTGGTTTGTTGGGGTTTTTTTGATGTTCAGACCTTCTAGTAGTTAATTAAATTTTGCCATTGGTGGTGAAATATTAAATGAAACATTTTGCAAATTAAATCACAGAATCACAGAATCTTAGTGGTTGGAAGGGACCTTTGAGATCATCGAGTCCAACCACATTAAAAAAAAAAAAAAAAGAAAAAAACCGCACACACAAACCCACACAAAAACAAAACAAAACAAAACAAAAACCCAACAACAACAACAACAAAAAAAACACACCAAAAAAAAAAAAAAAAAAAAAAAAAAGCACCCGCCAACTAAAGCCCACACCCATAATCTCACACACAACACCCCACCACAAACCAACAATCCCGGGCACTAGAGCATGCCCTCATGCCCTGAAGAGCCATGTCTACAAAATCTGTCAACTGGTTTGCTGTATGTTTCACATCAAGTGTATCAACTTTTTTTTTCCCTATCAGAGGTTGAACAGACTAATTTAGCTATGCCAAAACCAAGAGCAGCATCTAAAAGCTGCTGGATGTAGAGAAGAGAAGTAGGAGGGGAAAGCAGATAGAGCCCTGATATCACACCCAGGGGGCTCCTAGCCGCCATGTTCCCCACCAGCATGCAGGGCAGTAAGCCTGGGAGGCACTGGGCTTTCCTCTGGTATGCAGCTCTCTGAGAGGGCCTGTTCTGAGTGTGGGAGAGTCTGCCCTGTCTCTGGTGAAACGAGCCTGTTGTTGGAGGGAGTCAGTATGTTCTTGGCTCACCATGTTGAACCCCATGACTTCTGTTTGCTGAGTTGATCTTTTCCCTGTTGAATGACTGAGATAAGTATTCCTTTGAGTATTTTACAGCCAAGTAAAATGTTTAACTACTTCTGGACGATAATTCACCATAATCTCCCTCGTGCCCTGAAACTTTCTGTTGAGCTGATTGAGCCCCCTCACAACTTTGATATATGTTTGCACTCCCAAGCTTTCTGCCTATGAAAAAGCATCTGCCTCTGAAATAGGACTGGAAACGTGGTCATGAAGGTTGAATCTGGATGTCTGCTTAATGGAGTATTATGTGTTTGGGACAGTTTAGCTGCAGTTGTTTGCTTGCGGGACAGTGTTTTTTCCTTATTATTCTAGCAGGCCATTGCATGTTAATCTTCTGGTGCAACCTGGGAGGTTCAGGTAATGCTTCTGCCTGTGGTGTGTGACCTTGGGCTGTGGGTTTATGAGGTTCATGATTTTGTACCTTGCAATGCTCCCATAGCTGATGAGTGGAGGGTAACAGGATGGAGCCAAGGCGATGCCAGCTTTCAAGCTGCAAGACTCACGAAGGGCCTTCAGTACCAGCAGGACGTGCTTTGTTGTTCAGCATGGGTGATATTTCCTGGGGGTGGCCTGTCTGTTTGTAGGTTTGGCAGTATTTTACTGGTATGATGATGAAGTGGGGAGCAATCCGTTCCAGCATAGTCCTGGACATCCCAAATCCTCCAGGCAAGGTACCACAAGGAAATCCCCTGCTGCTGTCCCCTTACCTTCCAAAGTCCCAGAGCACCTGCAGTGCTTGGTATCAGTTTGCCTTCCCAGTTTGCTCACTTTGCTCACGGTTAAAACCAGTTCTTTGCAGTGGAAAGGAGCAACTGGGCCATGCTCAAAAGCGCAGGCAGCCCTTAGGAATCTTGGCCAGTGTGGAGGGTCTGCACTGCCGCAGAAATAGGTTTCAAGCATTTCCATCTAAATAGTGGGTAGACAGTTTAAATTCTTTTGGTGGTTTTAAGTACATTAAATATAGCAAAATATGAAAAGTAGTAAGGCAAACTTGTGGATGAAGAATCCACCCAGGGTTAGTTAACACAGAAGTGCAAATGTAATGTCTGATTGAGGAAGTCCTGAAATTATGGATTACTTGGTCAGGACAAATATAAAATTATATTACTGTCCATGTACTTACATTTTAATCATTTCCTGTTGGCTACCAATAGGCACAGGATATTGGGCTAGGTTATCTGTATTCTGATCCAGTGCAACCATTCTTTTGTTCTTATGTACAGGCCTAGTACACTAGTACACTAGGCCTGTACATAAGAACTGTCTGCACTTTCCTGGCCTTCGCATTCCCCCCGCCCCGTAATGGCAAGTTGTAGATAGTGTAGAGGTTACAAAAGGAAGATCTGCCTATTAAAAATAGTTGTCTAATTTTAATTCCCAAGATGAAATAACTCAGCGGTGCACAATTCTCCTAGATTTAGTAACAAACCGGCCTGTTGAACAGCCTTCACAACAGCTGCGTTATTAGACCCTCTTGGCAGAACCCAGCAATTTTTCCTTATGGTAACAGTTTGACTCCTGTTGCATCAAAGCTGAACTTCAAATAGTTTATTGTTTGCCAAGTCTTGTACCCATCCGGGCAGTAGGACAGCCTACAGAACTAGCTGTTGTCTGGCATGTAAATACTTGGATTTTAAACTTTGCAAAGGTTGCAGTGCAAAAATCAAAGTGCAGAAGTTTTGTCTTGACAAATGCAATTTTTGTCAATGCTAAAAATCAATGGAGTTTCACCTGGGCAAAACTGTTGCATATTGGTGGTTGAAGGAAGCCCATTGCCCCGTTTGTCCTGTAGTTTCTTTTCTGCTGTTTGTTTCTTTCCTTGTTCATGGAAGGTTTCAAATTAATATCTACAGTTCATTTAGCAAGGAAGGTGCGTGGGTTTTCTTTCTTTTTGAAAAAAATTGCTGTCTGTCAGTACCATGCCCCCTAAAGACAGCGGCTTATCTGTGAAACCTCCTTACAATTATAGTATAATGAATTCCAACCAGTTCATTAAAAGTGAAAATGACCGAAGAGACCTTTTAGGGCTAATCATGTATTCTGTATGGTTCAGTGTAAGTACAGTGTAATCTGAGCAGTCAGATAAGGCATTGTCTCTGCGGTAATCTTTTAATATTGTTCAAAGTGTTAAATAAAAATAGGCTGAATGTAAAGTTTTGTATAACAGCTACATTGAATGAAGGGTTTCATTTTTGATTTAGGTAAAATCAACTCTTGTCGACAAGTCCATTTGCCTGACTCAGTGAAGTGCTTGGTTATCTACATGCCTCATCATATTTGAGGCAGGCTGAATAAAATTTGCAAGCAAATTGTTTGTTGCGTGGGGTGGTTTTTACTATTTAGTGTAGGTTGTTTTCTACATTAAAATAATTTCCCAGATTGTAAACTATTAATTAAGATTTTCACCATCATATTCACATACCTTTTTCTGTAAATGAGTGAAGAACTGGACTTTCTGCCCAGGCTACTCATAAAACTTAAAGTCTGTGAGCTTATAGGTACTGGGCTGAAATACTTCAACTTTTGTTAAATATTCACAGTGCCTAACTTGAGATACTCATGTGACCGCTTGTTTTCTTACCTCCTGCATTTCAGAAGGTAAAAAACTTGTGTTGCTCTCTTAAAAATTTAAATTTTTGTATGATCAAAGTTATGATATTCCAATGATAAGATTATCATGGACAAAAGGGGGAACGGTAAAACAGTTTAATCTTTGTTCTTGATGAGTGGAGGGTGCCTTTTTTCTGAGATGGGGAGACTATGGTATCTCAAAAATATGTGCAAAAGCTATGGGGAGAAGCAATGTAATTGAGTATGAAACATGATACTAAACCCCAAGACTAATGGCTACTACAGTGAATTGAGAATTTGTGCTCATTTCTAGTTCTAAACTGATTTCAACCATGCAGGAAAATGACCTGCATGCCACCACTGACGCATCAGTCAAAATTTTTGTTCAAGAAACTAATTTGTACTGAAAATAAATAAATAAATAAATAAAACCTGAGCGAATATTTTGCCCACTGTAAATATGTTTTTCTAAGTCTCTTACAAAGGCTTTTTTCATTGTTGTTTTGCCATGGGGGGGAATGACTTTTTGCTCAAAATTGAATTGTTTAGACACAAATACCAGGTTGGTGCCTAATGGGAATTGTAGCTACTGCCTCAGGTCTGATTTGAAAATGTGTATGGGAGGAATCAAAACCAAAACTTTCAGTGAGGTACAGTAAGAACCAAATATCTCGTTTGAAAATTAAAGTATTTTTTCCCAATGGAGAAGAAGGGGATTTTTTTTTTTTAACATTTTCTACAAAGCAAAGTGGAAATGCACAGGAACTGTGATGGAACATAATTTATAAGTTGCCATCAACAGAAACAGATACGCTTCCATCTGTTGTGCTTTGGTGACCCTGTCCCCGAAATAGTATCAGACATATATTGGCACAGAGATGATGAGGATGACTTTTTCAAAAAAAAAAAAAAAAAAAAAAAAAAATGCTATCACACATCTCGTTACTGAGAACCAAGGGTAATAATCTGCTGTTCTGCTTCATATATCCATGTTAGTTTATTCGGGTACTGAAGCTCACTTGGGTATCTGTCATACAGTATTAAAGATTACTATTGTTTTGAAAAATGTAATAGGTAAATATGTAAGTGTCATTGTGACAGGGAAAGCAAACCAAGCATCTTTCTTTTCAGCACACAGTAAGTGGATGGCATACTGTTGAAAGGAACTGATTTGTGACTTAAAAGGGAGTGCTGTTTTGTGTGGTTTGCACTTACTATTCTTAACTTCCTCGTGGTTTTATGCAAATGTCGCTGCCCTGATGGGTGTGCCAGTATTATCAAACCCTTACATGTCAGAATGAAGGTTTGCCTGTTCTGTGGTGGTCATTTGTAGCGCTTTGCTGCTATGACTGAAAGTGGAAAGGGGCATGTTAGGTCATCTGCCTGTTCCTCCTCTGCTCCTGAAACCTGTCTCCTGACAGAAGGACCCTGCTTTTCTTTATGAGGTTTGACTGTTTGCGCATTGGCTAATTTTAGCGTGGACTTTCCTACAGCCTGCTTCTTCAGCAGCTGGGATATCCGACTACTGTACCCGTTGCCATGTGGTCACAGATGCTACTTTCATGCAGCATGTCACGTACTCAGCTTCACATGGTGTACTGGTGACTAAACAGCACGTTGAGGACTCTAGCTGTCTGGTTCTGCAGACATATGTGATAGCAACTCACACTTTACGTGTTGTCCGGTGGCTTACTTATCTTTTGTCACTCAATAATGAGTTGTATTTAATGCTTGTAAATACCTGACCAGCTTGTGAGTGTTCGAGCTCAATCAGTTGGCGCTTCTCAGGTGGGTGCAAAGCACTTGGGCCTTCCTGTCACTCTGATGAAGACAAAAGTCATCTTTCAATGAAGACTGGGTAATGCTGCAAACAACCCTACAGCATCTGCTGGGATATCCCTCTGGGCTGTGGATGTGTTTTGTTTCATTAGTAGGATGTTGTTTCGGAATCTAATGATTGACACAAAATCCCATATCAGTGTAGCTAATGGTGTTTGTCAGTAAATTAGTATTATCTACAGTATGATTACAAGCCTGATTGTCAAGCAACAACTGTTCATTCCTACCTCGTTTATGAGGCTCGGGCTGCCTTTCATCAGTTTCAATCAGCTCTCCATACAGAGTGGCAAGTTGTGATATCAAATCCTGCTGCTCTGGAGCAGTGGCATGAAAAATAAATTAATGATGGGATGAGATGTGATTGTCATTCGTACGAGAAAAGTCATTCTGATGAGGCAAACGGAAGTAATGTTCTTATGGAGACTTTCCCTAAGGCATTAACTTCAGAGGTGGACAACCCAAACATCGTTGGAATGGTTTTATACCATATCTGCTGGGGTTTTTTTGGATCTCTTAGTTCCAGGCATACTTCAATAGAAATTGCTTGGATCGCTTGTTTTGACCAAGACTGGACATACATGTTAAACTGGAACACGTACAGTGCAAAATGAGAGAAAATAAGAAAAATGGGAGGGGGAGAGGGGGAAGAAATATATCACGCACTTCAGTGTATATCAGAGATGTTACATTTAGGTTAGATTTCATTCTGGAATGCATAAAACAAAAAATATGAAAATGTATTTTTAGTTTAAATCTAAATTGGGTCAGTGCCAATTTGGACAAGCGACCGCATTAGCTTAGCATTGCTTGATACTCTAAAAGGTAAAAGCGTAAGGTGATTCAAAATACTTCTGCCCTGTCAGTAATTAAACCACGCACATTTATATGGGAATGAAAACTTTTTAAAAAATACCTTAAACTGAGATGCTTCAAAATAAAACTCTGACTGTTAAGCAGTAGGAAACTTCATCTGTATGAAAGTTTTCACTTTACTGTGGATGCTTTTTGTTGCTTAAAATGCACCTCGATCTCACTACAGCCAGGAGCAACATTCTGAGTAAAGTAGGTTCATGCTTATCTGCTAAGAAATAATGTCGTGCTTCCTCTAAATACCTGACCACATAGCTTTTGTAAACAGCAGCCTCTTCCCATCTTGTTTCTGGGTTTCTTAGGGACTTGTGGTGCATTTTTTTTTTTTTTTCATTTATTTGTTTTACAAGTTATTATTTTCTTTCCTGTGTTTTTCAAAAGTAATAGTTGGATATTGAGGTCTGAGCAGAGCGAGTACTTCTGAAACTGAACTGAAATAGCCATTACTGCTTGTCAGAATGGAAGGTGTAAGTACCTATTGAAGCATAATAACCAGGCACTGTTTTGCTGTATAATACTTCTTATTATATCACAGAATCATTAGTATTTTCTAGCTTAAATTGAGTCTTGCTCTTTTTGTTGCTTAGGAATTCAGTATGATAATGATTAGCAACAGTCATCTAATTGTCAGCTTAAATGTCCAGAGTAAATTTATACCCATTTCTTCTCGTGTCAACACAACCCTACATCCAGGAATCCTTTTCGTTGTCCCCAGTGGTGTTTAATTAATTTTAATTCATTTATCATTGCTATCTAATACAATATCTCAACCTTCATTTTGAAAACAAGTGTTATTCTTGTGCAGACTTGTGAAGTGGGCTTGTATTCTTGCTGTTCTGGTAGATCATTGTCGTGGTTTTGACCAGATTAACCAATCAGAGCGACAGATGCACCGCCCCCCCCCCCCCCCCCCCCAAGGAAAAGAGAGGAGAGGAAGAGATAAGAGATTTATGAGTTTAGAAAAAAACTAAATTACTTTAATGAAAATATTAATAAATAACGAAATAATAAATAATTTTTAAAAAGGGAAAAAGGGAAAAAAAATATACAGTATATACAAAACTGTATCAAGCTCCCAGGGTGATGATCACATCACCAGCAGGCACAGGGGAAAGTCCCAGACTGGACTCGGTGATGGACAGGAGCTGGATTCCAGCTCTGGAGTCAGGATTGCTCGAATCGGGATCAAAGGCAGACAAACAGACAGGGTCCTCCTCAGATGTCGGCCATTGAAGGAAGAGAGTTGACCCTTTGATCCCTCAGCTTTTATACTGAGCGTGATGCAGATGGGATGGAATACCCTGTTGGTCAGGTTTGGGTCACCTCTCCTGTCCGCTTCTCCCCACAGGTGGGACACCTCTACGCTTTTCTGCTTCCGACCCTCCAACGGGGCAAATAACAAATTTACCTGACCTTGGTTGTTATAGCAATAAGTATAAGCAAGGGCCTCTCTGCATACCACTCCTTGGTATTATCAGGTCTTATCACTATGAGAGCGAGCAGTTTCTGAACAATACGCCGTTAATTTCAGAGTTTAGTTAGTTAGAAGAGGCCCAGCTAAAAAGGAAAAATTACTGAACAGAAAATTAGTTCTGTTTTACCTCAAACCAGGACAATCATATTTTATGTCTTCCCACTTGAATAAATCCTCCTTCTACACAGGTGACTGGAATTGAGAGCTTGTATGAAAACTGTTCACATCAATACACACTACAGTGGGAATAATTTCATTACCTCTTTTGGATGTTTTTTAAGTAATGCATCATATGATGCCATTGGCCTTTTCACAGACGTGGTGTGTTTATGCTGTGGAGTAACCTTGCTCTTGAGTAAAACACAAACTTTTCTCCATCTCTGATTTTATAACAGAAATGCATGTTTTCAGTTTCCAAGTAACCTTATAAATACCTTTGCATGATTTAGTACTTTAAAAATCTAATTCTTTATTATTCCGATCTTCTCCTTCATGTTGAAAATTCCAGTCCTTTCCTTAGAGTGTTACTCCCAGTTTTGGTTTTCAAGGAATTTCATTGCAGCTCTTGTCCCATGTGCCTAGGTGGTTCGTGAATATACTAAATAATATCAAGTACTTCAGGAACTTCTCTAGGTGGCTTCCAGCATTATGAATCCTCAAAGGAGCATGTTGTTGTTTCTCCTTTAATTAATTTGCTATTCACTTTGAGGATCTTGTTCTACTAATATATATAATCTATGTTTAGTGATAAACCTTTTCTTAGAAAATATTTTTTTCCAAAAGAAAATGTAAGCTTGTAGCTTGGACTGCAGAGTTTTTTTTCTGAAAAATTGTTCATGTATTGTCCTATTTTTACCTCTCACCCCCAGTTTTTTTTTCTAAACTTGTTTTTAAAGTTTTTTGCGCTACTTAGAATCAGATAGCAGGGAAAAGAGTGTGAGTCCTGCTGGCAACTACCTGTTTTCTTGCATTGCTGGTGTTATTTTACGATGAAACCTTTTTTCACTGTATTTATTATAACCTAATCTTTGGATTACAATTTTATGTGCTATTGTGTCCAAATTGGTGGGTTTGGACTTGTCTGGTGAGTGTGTTGTGTTTTAAAGTTTTACTGGCACATCAGTTATGGAATGACTTATTTCTATACTTCTTCTCCGTGCCCCTATTCCACTTTTTCCACCGTGTTCAACGTCATCTACCGTGTTCAACGTATTTCATAGCATTTTATTATAGCATACATTATCTTTAATTAATGCTGCTTCATCATTGTGTGTCCTTACCATTTTTTATGGCTGAATAATTTTTTTGCTTCCTTTTTAATGCAGAGTCTAACTCAGTGTTGACTACGTGTAATTCTTGCTCTATTTGTACTTTTCCTCATCTTTAGGACATAATATTCTTTGATAAGTCCTTTTCTCTGTTTCTTTGTAAGACTTCTGCATATCCATGTATTCCATTAGTATTCCGTTTCACAAGTGGAAGAGTACTTGCTTGGGACACCCGTTCCAGGCAGTACTTGCACCTTCTTGTTTCAATGAAATTCAGATTTTCCTCTGTTCTCTGAAGTTCTTAGTCCACTTAGTACAGTTTCTCTGCCTTTATCCAAGTTTCCCCTTTTGAAACAGTGGTTCTTGATGCAGCGGTTTTTTATGCTTTTCTTGAAGTTGATTGAATCAGATCGTAATCACTCATCTGTAGTTATTCTGCACAACGTGTTTCAGGTTTTAACTTTCGGTAAATAATGAGGGCACTAAAATAGGGGCAATAAAATTATCAGTTCAAAATGCTACTTTTCAAGAATCCTTTTCTTAAAAGTGTCCAAGTACATCAACAATAATTCAAAAGATGGATTTTATTCATTACATTGCTATCAGATACTGAATGTTTTGGATGTTTTGAGAGCTATTTTGAAAACAAAAAGATTTTTTTCTTTTTTCAGTTTGTGCCCTATTTCTTAAATTGTTTGTGGTTTTTTTTTTTTTTTTGTAAACAATCATGTGTAATTAGACTTCTGGAAACCCATAGATATAGATAGTCAGTAATAAAATATTTTTTTAAAAAAATGTTCATGCACAAACAAAAACGGGACTAAATTTAATTCTGACTGTAACCACTGAAATGGGTTCAGGCTGACTTCAGTATAACACTTTTCATGGGGGATGCTTTTTCTAAGTAGTAAGTCATGGAGTGCCTGGGACTGAGGAGACAGGAATGACTGCTGCTTAGCACCATGTTCAGTGGCTAGAATGAAATGTCTTTTGCTCCTGGACTTTGACTCAAATGCTCTTGTTTCTTCAGCTTTCAAAATACAGAAGTTTATCCTGTATGATCAAAGTGCACGCATCAGCACAGTGTGGTTTTCATGTACAACTTGTTTTCACGTTTGGTTTTTTTCATTAATTCCTGACCCTCCTTCCTTATGACTGACTTTTATGTAAGAGAAAAAGGAATAACAGAAGGTTGTGTAGCATGAAAAAAGAGTGAGGGGGAATGTTACCTTTCACGTGTTTGAGAGTTGAAAAATCCCAAAGTGCCTGAGCAGCAGGGAATTTCCCTGATGAATTCATGTTTCATGCTTTTGTTTTTTAACGGCAAAACAAAAAGTCTAACTACCAAAACTGGAATCTTGTCTTTTATGTTTTAAGTACTGATATCTAGACGACTATGCTAAACTTTGTAAGAATGGGTTGTCACCTCTAATCTCTCCTCGATGATTCATTATCTTGTCAACAAATTGTAGTTTCTTGTGGTACTTCTGAGATTGCTGTTTGAATCTGCTGTTGTTGAGCCTCTTCAGGCTGGTCCCTTCAGGTTGGACTCAATGATCTCAAAGGTCCCTTCCAACCATGAAGATTCTGTGATTCTGTGATCCGGCCCGACAGCCTTGACTCATCTCCCCCCTCGCTTGTGCTGGCTGCGCTGAATGAAACGCAGGAACTGTGCAGAACAAAAAAGGCTTTGCTCATTTCTACGTGGACGCTCTATCTGCCTCGCTGGTCAGGGCCTTCTGGTCCTGACCTGGGACGCTGGTCCCTCCACGTGCGTTTTCCCTCTGAGAGGATGTGCTGGTGGATGGCTGTGTGCTGTCCCCTGTGTGGCCCTGGCCAAGTAACAGCGCTTGCAGTTACCTGCAACTGGCAGAGCTCTCGCAGTCACTCACCCTTGTTCTCGTGGGGGACTTCAACTTCCCAGATATCTGCTGGAAATATAACACAGCAGAGAGGGAACAGTCCTGGAGGTTCCTAGAGTGTGTGGAAGACAACTTCCAAACACAGCTGGTGAGCGAGCCAACCAGGGAAAGCGCCCTACTGGACCTGCTGCTAGTTAACAGAGAAGGTCTTGTGGGGGATGTAAAGGTTGAAGGTCATCTTGGGCAGAGTGATCATGAAACCATAGAGTTTTCAATTCTTGCAGAAGCAAGACAGGGAGCCAGCAGAACTGCCACCTTGGACTTCTGTAAGGCAGACTTTGGCCTGTTTAGGAGCATGGTTGAGAGTGTCCCTTGGGAGACAGTCCTGAAGGCCATAGGTGCCCAGGAAGGCTGGTCATACTTCAAGGATGAACTCTCAAAAGCACAGGAGAAGGCCATCCCCAGGTCCCATGAAACGAGCCGACGGGGAAGAAGACTGGCCTGGCTAAATAGAGGGCTTTGGCTGGACCTCAGGGAAAAAAGGAAAGTCTACGATCTCTGGAAAAGGGTGTTAGCTACTTATGAGCTTGATATTTCAAGGTGTAGTAAAGATATGCAGGGGAAACATTAGAAGGGCAAAAGCCCAGGCAGAACTTAACTTGGCTACCACAGTTAAAGATAAGAAGAGGGTTTTTTCAGTATATCAATAAAAAAAGGAAGGGTAGGGAAAATGTAGGCCCACTGAAGAATGAGGTGGGTGCCTTGGTGGTGGAAGACACAGAGAAGGCGGAGTTGCTGAATGCCTTCTTTGCTTCAGTTTTCACTGCCAAAGCTGCCCCTCATGAATCCCAGCCCGAGGAGACAAGGGGGAAGGTCTGCAGAGAGGAGGACTTTCCCTCTCTTGGGGAGGACCGGGTTAGAGACCACTTGGCCAAACTAGACATACACAAGTCCATGGGCCCTGATGGGATGCACCCACAAGTGCTGAGAGAACTGGCAGATGTTATTGCTGAGCCACTTTCCATCATTTTTGAGAGGTCTTGGAGAACAGGTGAAGTGCCCGAGGACTGGAGGAAGGCAAATATCACATCAGTCTACAAAAAGGGCAAGAAGGAGGACCCAGGGAACTACAGGCCAATTAGTCTCACCTCTGTCCCTGGGAAAATAATGGAGTGACTCGTTCTAGATGTCACCTCCAAACACATTGAAGATCAAGAAGTTATTGGAAATGGTCAACACGGATTTACCAAGGGTAAATCATGCTTGACCAATCTGATAGCCTTCTATGACGTTATAACTGGATGGCTGGATGAGGGGAGAGCAGAAGTTGTCATCTACCTTGACTTCAGCAAGGCTTTTGACACTGTCTCCCATAACATCCTCATTAGAAAATTAAGGAAGTGTGGGCTAGATGAGGGGGCAGTGAGGTGGATTGAGAGCTGGCTGTGTGACAGAACTCAGAAGGTTGTAATTAATGGAGCAGGGTCAAGTTGGAGGCCTGTAACCAGCAGTGTCCCCAGGGGTCAATAATCGGCCAAGTCCCATTCAACATATTCATCAATGACCTGGATGAGGGGACAGAGTGTATCCTCAGCAAGTTCGCTGATGATACCAAACTGGGAGGGCTGGCCGACACTCCAGAGGGCTATGCCACCGTCCAGCGTGACCTGGGCAGAGAAGAACCTAATGAGGTTCAACAAGGGCAAATGTAGGGTCCTGCACCTGGGGAGGAAGAACCCCAGGCACCAATATAGGTTAGGGATGGATCTTCTGGAAAGCACTTCTGAGGAGAAGGATCTGGGAGTCCTGGTGGATAGCAAACCATCCATGAGCCAGCAATGTGCCCTTGTTGCCAAGAGGGCAAATGGGATCCTGGGCTGCATAGGGAAGAGAGTGGCCAGTAGGTGGAGGGAGGTCATTCTCCCCCTCTACTCTGCACTGGTGAGGCCACAACTGGAATACTGTGTCCAGTTCTGGGCTCCCCAGTTCAAGAGAGACAGGGAACTACTGGAGAGAGTCCAATGTAGGGCAACTCAAATGATTAAGGGATTGGAGCACCTCCCTTAACGAGGAAAGGCTGAGAGAGCTGGGGCTCTTTAGCCTGGAGAAGAGAAGGCTGAGGGGAGACCTTATCTATGTTTACAAGTACCTAAAGGGTGGGTTGAAAGATGATGAATCTGGACCCTTTTCAGCGGTTTCCAGCGATAGGACGAGGGGCAACGGGCACAAGCTGGAACATACGAAGTTCCACTCAAATATGAGGAGAAACTTCTTTATAGTGAGGGTGGCAGAGCCCTGGAACAGGCTGCCCAGGGAGGTCATGGAGTCCCTTACTCTGGAGATTTTCAAGACCCGCCTTGATGCAGTCCTGAGTGATGTGCTCTGGACAATCCTGCTTCAGCAGGGGAGTAGGACTAGATGATCTCTAGAGGTTCCTTCCAACTCTGACAATTCCCTGATTCTGTGAAGAGACATGCTAAGCGCTGAGCATATCGTCACGCACCTTAGGACATGGTGAATCACAAAAGAAAAATGTTTCTCTTCCCATGGGTAGCAGAAGGAACCAAGAGGTTCAAAGATGGTGATGTGGGAGGTGTTCATCCCAGATAGTTGTAAATGTTTCCACAAAAGCCATTTGCAATGAGTCAACCTCATAAATCAAAAGAAGGAGGTACTTTCAAGGTAAAATAAGCCTGAGCTGACTGAGACTGGCTTTGTCTTCCCTTCGCTGGCAACCCACAAAACATGTACTAGCCTCCTGGCTGTGCAAGAGAAACAGTGGGTTTGAAGGGGATCAGAATAGTTCTTTGCTCATTTAACGAAGTTCTCAAAGTGAACTTGGGTGCTTCTTTTCTTCATGTGCATTTTAAATTCAGTCATTAAAAAAATAATGGAATCCGTTATTTATTCATCTCAAGTGCCAGGGAGATGGATAACTGGTTAGGGAATTCCCATCCGCAGAAGGAAGTGTGGCATTTACTGTCCACATGCATTACAGGGAGGAGACGCCGGTCCTCAGGCCATGCTGTTCATAGTGCATAACTCCTATGTCTCCTGATCTCATCAGGCCTAAGAGGATCCCCTCACTACAAGAAAGACATTAAGGTGCTGGAGCATGTCCAGAGAAGGGCAATGGAGCTGGTGAGGGGTCTGGAGCACAAGTCTTGTGAGGAGTGACTAAGGGAAATGGGGGTGTTCAGCCTGGAGAAAAGGGGGCTGAGGGGAGACCTTCTCGCTCTCTACAGCTCCCCGAAAGGAGGGTGTAGCCGGGGGCGGTCGGTCTCTTCTCCCAAGTAACAAGCCGTAGGACAAGAGGAAATGGCCTCAAGTTGCGCCAGGGGAGGTTTAGATTGGATATGAGGAAAAAGGTTTACACTGAAAAGGTTATCAAGCACTGGAACAGGCTGCCCAGGGAAGTGGTGGAACTGTCACCCCTGGAGGTATTGCAGAGTTTGGTCGATGTAGTGCTTATCCATATGGTTTAGTGGTGGTTTTCGTCAGTGTGAAGTTGATGGTTGCACTCGGTGATCTGAAAGGTCCCTTCCAACCTCAGCGATTCTATGATTCTAAGGGAAGGGTGGTTTGGGCACGCTCATGGGATTTGGGAGGCTGGAGCGTGCTCTCTCCTCCCTGTCTCCTTGACACCTAAAAAGAAAGCCCACTTCTCTGGAAAAAAAGCTTAGTTGTTCCCAGGAATCTCAGGAGGCATGACATATCGATTCCTGGGTTCAAGGAGCTGGTCAACTGCCTCGTCTCGTTTTCCACCATGATGGCTTCAATGCCCTGTTCATTTGCAGACTCTCTGCATGGATGCTTATTGAACCTCATCCCGTTGGTCTCAGCCCATCCAGCCAGCCTGTCTAGATCCCTCTGCAAAGCCTCTCTACCCTCCAGCAGATGAACACTCCCACCCAACTTGGTGTCATCTGCAAATTTGCTGAGGGTGCATTCGATCCCCTTGTCCAGATCATTGATAAAGATGTTGAAGAGAACCGGCCCCAGTACTGAGCCCTGCGGGACACCACTCGTGACCGGTCGCCAACTGGACTTCACTCCATTCACCACCACTCTCTGGGCCCGGCCCTCCAGCCAGTTTTTAACCCAGCAGAGAGTATACCCATCTAAGCCATGAGCATCCAGTTTCTCCAGGAGAATACTGTGGGACACTGTATCAAAGGCCTTGCTAAAGTCTAGGTAAATAACATGTATGCTGGAGAAGAGAAGGCTCAGGATGAATCTTATTATAAACATATGAAGAGAGGGTGCAAAAAGATGGAGCCAGGCTCTTTTCAGTGGTGGCCAGCGACAGGACCAGGGGAAATGGTCCTGAAACACAGGAGGTTCCCTCTGAACATCAGGAAACACTTTCTCACTGTGAGGGTGACTGAGCACTAGCACAGTTTGCCCAGAGGGACTGTGGAGTCTCCCTCGTTGGAGATCTTCAAAAGCCATCTGGACTATGGCTCTTGGTGGCCTTGCTTGAGCAGTGGGTTTGGACCAAATGATCTCTGGAGGTTCCTTCCAGGCTCAACCTTTCTGTGATTCTATTATACCATGAGAACTGACAATAAAAGGAAGTACATGCCTGGAATCAGATACCAGAAAATCATACTTGGAGAGTGATGAGAAATTTTAATTACTGAAAAATGTCCCTGGAATCACTTTCCTTATGGCCTCCTTGAGGTCCATGTTCCTCATGCTGTAGATGAGGGGGTTCACAGCTGGTGGCACCACCGAGTACAGAAAAGTCACCACAAGATCCAGGGATGGGGAGGAGATGGAGCGGGGCTTGAGGCCAGCAAACAATGCAGTGCTGAGGAACAGGGAGACCACGGCCAGGTGAGGGAAGCACGTGGAAAAGGCTTTGTGCCGTCCCTGCTCAGAGGGGATCCTCAGCACGGCCCGGAAGATCTGCACATAGGACAGCACGATGAACACAAAACAACCAAGCACAAAAAAAGGCAGAAAACATGGTAAGCCCAAGTTCCGTGAGGTAGGACTCTGAGCAGGAGAGCTTGAGGATCTGGGGAAGTTCACAGAAGAACTGGTTTATGGCATTGCCCTGGCAGAGGGGCAGTGAAAATGTACTGGCCGTGTGCAGGAGAGCATGGAGAAACCCACTGCCCCAGGCAGCTGCTGCCATGTGGACACAAGCTCTGCTGCCCAGGAGGGTCCCGTAGTGCAGGGGTTTGCAGATGGCAACGTAGCGGTCGTAGGACATGACTGTGAGAACAAAATACTCTCCCCCAATCCAGAAGAGATACAGAAAGACCTGGGCAGCACAGTCTGAGTAGGAAATGGCCTTGGTCTTCCAGAGGGAATTGGCCATGGATTTTGGGACCGTGGTGGAGATGAAGCCCAGGTCAAGAACAGAGAGGGTGAGGAGGAAGAAGTACATGGGGGTGTGGAGGTGGCGGTCACAGGCTACGGCGGTGATGATGAGGCCGTTTCCCAGGAGGGCAGCCAGGTAGATGCCCAGGAAGAGCCCAAAGTGCAAGAGCTGCAGCTCCTGTGTGTCTGCAAATGCCAGGAGGAGGAACTGGGTGATGGAGCTGCTGTTGGACATTTGCTTCTTCTGGACACGGGGACCTGTCCACGGAGGAAAAGGCAGTGACAAGCAAGGACAGACATCTCTGAGGAAAACCTTCTCCATTTCTCATAGAAACCCTGCAATCTGCCTTGCCCCTTTGGCAGGTCCCTTTTGTGAGCTCTGACTGGTGCTGGCTGAGGATGCCAGTGGGAGAAAGGGGCTCTCTGTGGGCTGCACAGAAGTCAGTCCTTCTCTACAGCAAAAGGTAAATGGGGAAATCTCTGACACTTGTGATACCAGAGGCTTTCAGCGTTATTGCTCCCAATTCTGCCAACTGCAGAGCAGAGCTGTGGGGATTTTGTCTTGTGACATCTGACTCTAGTGGCCCCACCACAACTGAGACATATTTTTAAGGCAGAAATCCTTGGCATTTCTGCTCCTCTTGAAGTGAAACCTTGTGGGTCTTGAGAGGGAAAGGGACTGCCCCTTAGTGCAGGGTGAGAAGCTCTGTCTGTCTATCAGCCCTGTTCTCAGCTGCCCTTAAAGAAATGCCTTCCAGCATTTCTTTAAGCTGGAGGACAATCAGTCATAGAATCATAGAATCATCCAGGTTGGAAGAGACCCTTGGGATCATTGAGTCCAACCATCTACCCTACACCACGATGTTATCCCCTATACCATATCCCCCAACACCACATCTAAACGTCTCTTAAACACATCCAGGGATGGTGACTCAACCACCTCCCTGGGCAGCCTATTCCAATGCCCGACCACTCTTTCTGTGAAAAATTCTTTCCTAATGTTCAGTCTAAACCTACCCTGCTGGAGCTTGAAGCCATTCCCTCTTGTTCTGTCATTAATTACCTGTGCGAAGAGACCGGCACCAACCTCTCTACAGTGTCCTTTCAAGTAGTTGTAGAGAGTGATGAGATCTCCCCTCAGCCTCCTCTTCCTCATACTAAACAGTCCCAGCTCCTTCAACCGCTCTTCATATGATTTGTCTTCCAGGCCCTTCACCAGCTTTGTTGCCCTCCTCTGCACTCGCTCCAGCACCTCGATATCTCTCTTGTATTGACGTGCCCAAAACTGGACACAATACTCGAGGTGTGGCCTCACCAGTGCTGAGTACAGGGGCACAATCACCTCCCTACTTCTGCTGGTCACGCTATTTCTAATACAAGCCAGGATGCCGTTGGCTTTCTTGGCCACCTGGGCACACTGCCGGCTCATATTCAGCCGCTTGTCAATTAGAACCCCATCTCAGAAGTCCATCTCACACGTTCCCCTGAGAAGGAACTGGACACTCCTGAGAGCAGAGGAATCCAGTTTCCAAGTGCAGATGTCCAAATCCCCCATCCTGTCTCATCGTACCTGAGGAGGATCTCAGCTCTCCTCTCCTGCCCAGGGACACAGAGGGCTCATTGCAACTAGCCCTGTAGAGATGATGAGCAGCGTTTCCGCAACCTTATCGCTGCCGTGTCTTCTCCATGGGGCTCCTAGAGAGCACAAAGATGCCGTGGGAGAGCTATGGAACGCAGCCTGCAGCCCAAAACCAACCACCCCAGGGAAAAAGGTAGGATATCTTGAAGAGAGAGTTGGCTCATTTGCATTGCCCGGAACCCCCAGATGAGGAGGGCACATCCATAATTTACTCCCATGGACATATCAGTATGGCAAGACCCCCAGGGTTGGTCCCAGAACTGCAGCCCAACTCTTGTTCTTCTCATCTCAGTGAGCCCAACGATAAGAAAAAGGACAGCATGGCCAGGAGAAATGCCCCAGTGCCACTGCTGGTGGAGGCTGGACGGCGAACGATAATCAGGCTACTTTCTCCTCCTCAGGGGCCAGGCTGCTGAGAATGTGACTGAGTCCCTGTGGTCTTAGGAGCAGAGGCTCTACTGGGTTGGAGAGGAGACCAGGGGGTTGCTCCGGGGAAGGCATCTGCAGTGCAGGGGAAGGCAGGGAGGTACCCAAATACCCGCTCCTGCTCCAGAGAGCATTTTCCTCTCCTTCCCTGCCCATCTCTCTGCTGCTGGGGCTGTCCCTGCCAGGGGCTGTTTCTCTGTCCCCATGACTCCTCCCTGCCAATGTTCACAGACCCCGTCCCACATGCTGTGTCCTCAGCCATGCTCCGCAGGTACCTTCTTGCAGCAGGGCACTGCTCAGGGACGTCTGTGTGTGTGCAGGGCCAAAAGACCAGGTTGCACAAACCCTGATGACACTGGAAATGGGACGATGGTCCTCTCTGTAGGCTGAGGGGCAGAAAAGGCAGTTGCTGCGGCTCCTCAAAACCATCATTGAAATGGTTTAGGAGTTTCAAGCCCTTTCTCTTCAATAATAAGTCTCTTTCTATTCCCACCGAGCCAAACAAGAGAAAACTCAAAGCGCAGACCTAGGCCATCCCAGCCTCAAGTAGGCACCTCTGACCTTCCTTTTGAAAAGTCCCCCTGCACACTGTGCTGCCTCCAGCCCCGTGGGATGCAGGGACCCTGCTCTGAAGGACAGCCCTGGGATGCACAGCCTCCCTGCTGCCGTCGCTGGGAGAAAGCAGCCGTCCTGCCTGTCCCTGGGACAGCGCAGCAGGGAGTCCCTGCTCTGGAGAAACTGTGAGAGTCAAACTGAGAGACCCCACAGCCTGTTCCAGCGTTAGCAGATACCTCCAGGAACGGCAGCTGCGGCCAGAGACTTACCATGCAGAGACCTGTGAAGATTTCTCCCACACTGAGAGCTCAGTCGTCCTCCCACCACCCTCTCCCTGCTTCTCCCCTCTCCCCTCGGTGCCTGCAGGCAGTGCCCTCAGGCCTGCTGCGCTTGGCAGAGGAGCTGCTCCTGGGCAGAGCTGTCTCTCTGCGGCGCTGCCCCATGGCCATGAGCTCCCTCCATGCCAGGAGCACAACCCAGAGCAGAAGCAGAGGACCAGCCCAAGACGTAATTTTCTCCTCCCCATCAGGGCTCCCTTGAGGTGTCCCTGGGGACCCAGAAAGGCATCAGGGTCACCCCTGGAGAACGTGCTTTGAAGTCAACCGATGTAATCGCCGACTGTCCCTCTCTGAAGAGCAGAGAGAGACTGATTCTAGCAGCAGGGTTTGTCCTACCAGAGCATCGTTGTCTGTGGGGGCACAGAAATATTCCCCTCTGGACGTGGCTATTCTTGACCAATAACAAAAAGGAAAGATGGGGATAGGGGTCCCTTTCCCTGTGCAGGGCAGTGCCTCATCTGACGTAATGCTGTGAGCTCATCCCAAGCTGGAAGCAGGATTCAGCTCCCCCATGCACCCCACAGGCCCAGCAGAGCTGAGATCCCTCTTGTTTCAGTTCAGGGGTGCCCAAAGGAGTTGCCAGAGGGGGAGCTCCTGCTCCAAGCACTTTGTGGGCAGTCAGTTTCTCACCCACTGACACCTGGTGATGACTGAGGTGCCAAGGGCGGTCCAAGACACGTGCAAGTGTTTTTGAGAGCTGTGATAGAAAAAGCTCTGAGAAAACCCACATCCTTCCTGAGCGTCAGCTGAGGGCCGGAGAGGGAAGTGACCATCCTACATGATACCAGACCCCTCCCTAGAAGGCGCCTCAATGTGCCTTCGAAGAGAATTGAAGAGTATTTCAGTTGGGAGGGACCTGCACAGATGATTTAATCCAACTGCCTTCTCAAATATGGCCCTGGAGCATGCAGAGCTCTTCAGCTGACCAGACAGAAAGGTGCCCCAGAAGGAGATGCAGGTCTTTGTTCATTTACTCACTAGACCTCCAGTCACTATAAAGCTGAGGCACATTCCCACCCCTGCACTGCAGACATTTATTTCAGGGCTCTCATTTAAAGAAAAAAAAAAAGCCTCTAGTTGTCTGCCAGGTGCCTGGAGTGCCAAACACAACACTCTGCGGGCAAACACAGCACAGGACTTCCAGGAGAGCCGTGCCCTGTGGCAGCTGGGGTAGGACAGGCATCCCAGGGCCTCCCAAAGGGGCCCAGTGCCTTCGTGCGGGAACCTGAAGACCAACACCACAGCACAAATGCAAGGTCCATGCCCTCTACACCTAGGGCTGCTGCAGGATGGGGAGGCAGATCACACCAGGGTGCCCTCCCCTGTACCTGCCTTCTCCACCCTTGATCATTCTCCTCTCTCTGAACCTCTACTCCCCTGCCTGAGGATACAAAGAGGGAAGATGATAACAATGTTCCCAGAGTGGCTTCATCAAAGGTTGTCCACCCCCAAAGTCTTTCTCGGCATGCCTCACAGCCCTGTGGGCGGGAGTGCTCACCAGGCCACTTGCCATCATTTACCAGCAGTCCTGGCTAAGGTCCCAGGTGACTGGAGGTTAGCAAATATGGTGCCCATCTACAGGAAGGGCCATGAAGGAGGATCCAGGGAGCTCCAGGCCTGTCAGTCTGGCCTCAGTGCGGGGGAACATTATGGAGCAGATCACCCTGAGTGCCATCATGCAGCACGTACAGGACAACCAGGTGATCAGGCCCAGTCCGTATGGGTTTGTGAAAGTCAGGTCTTTCCTGACCAACCTGATCTCCTTCTATGACAAGGTGACCCACTCAGTGGACAAGGGAAAGGCTCTGGATGTTTTCTTCCTAGACTTTAGTAAAGCTTTTGGCACCATTTTCCACAGCACTCCCCTGGAGAAACTGGCTGCTCATGGCTTGGACAGGTGTACACTTTGCTGGGTAAAAAACTGGCTGGAGGGTCAGGCCTAAAGAGTGGTGGGGAATGGAGTTAAATCCAGTTGGTGGCCGGTCACGAGCGGTGTTCCCCAGGGCTCAGTACTGGGGTCTCTTCTCTTTAACATCTTTATCAATGACCTGGAGGAGGGGATCGAGTGCACCCTCAGGAAGTTCACAGATGACACCAAGTTGTGTGGGAGTGTTGATCTGCTTGAGGGCAGGAAGGGTCCACAGAGGGGTCTGGACAGGCTGGATTGATGGGCTGAGGCCAATGGGAGAAGGTTCAACAAGGCCAAGTGCTGGGTCCTGCACTTGGATCACACCAACCCCACAAACTCTACAGGCTGGGGGAAGAGTGGCTGGAGCTGCCTGGCAGAAAAGGACCTGGGGGTGTTGGTTGACTGTGGGCTGAACGTGAGCCAGCAGTGTGCCCAGGTGGCCGAGAAGGCCAACAGCATCCTGGCCTGGATCAGGAACAGTGTGGCCAGCAGGACCGGGGCTGTGATCGTCCTCCTGTACTCGGCACTGGTGAGGCCCCACTTCAAGTGCTGTGTCCAGTTTTGGTCCCCTCACTCCAAGAAAGTCTTTGAGGTGATGGAGGGCATCCGAAGAAGAGCAATGAAGCTGGCAAGGGGTCTAGAGCACAAGTCTTATGAGGAGCAGCTGAGGGAGCTCAGATTGTCTAGCCTTGAGAAAAGGAGGCTGAGGAGAGACCTTCTCTCTCTCTACAACCACCTGAAAGGAGGTAGTAGCGAGGTGGGGGTCAGCCTTTTCTCCCAAGTAACAAGTGATAGGACAAGCGGAAAAGGCCTCAAGTTCTGCCGGGGGAGGTTTACGTTGCACATTTGGAAAAATGTCTTCACTGAAAGGGTTTTCAAGCACTGGGACAGGCTGCCCGGGGAAGTGTTTGAGTCACCATCCCTGGAGGCATTTTAAAGACCTGTAGATGTGGTGCTTATGGACATGGTTTAGTGGCAGACTTGGCCGTGTTAGGGTATCACAGTATGGACTTTAATGATCTTAAAGGTCTTTTCCAACCTAAACGACCCCATGATTCTATGATTCTTTTTAGACTCGGGACTCTTGTCCCTTCTTTGGCTGGTGTCACGGAATTTTCCTACGCTTGGCATTGCTCCCCCTCACATCCTGCTGCCACCAGGAAGAGCCCTGAGGCACAAGTGAGGGACAGGATCTGCCTTCCCAGGGCCTGGGGGTGAGGGCTTGGCCTTTCTGCTTCATCAGACAAGGCCAGGGTTTCCTCAGCATTGCAGGCACCTGCACTCTGCCTTTGCCTACCTGCAATCACAGCCTCCAGCTATCTGCTCTAACGAGTCCCTGGGGAGGCTTTGTCAGCAATGGCCCTCAGTGGGGATCATTAATGCTTCCAGGTACTTGGACTTCTGCTTCCGATTTCTTGAGCACTTTGTTCAATCTTCTCTCATTATCTGAGTTTCATGGACTGAGCACCAAATACCCCATGGGGCTCGTTAAAAGACAGAAAGCCCTAACAAGGTATTTATCTTTTTGTCATTCTGTCCAAGTCTTCAAGACTTGTACAGCTAATTCGAGAGGTTTTGCAGTGCAGTTAAGGAGGAAGATTTCAAAGTGCGTCTAATGAAAAGGAATTCTTGATTTTAAAGGATATATTTTCTTCCTTTTCAGTTTAAAGAAGAGGTGATAGAAGCATTCTCTGACTGATATTGACACAGAGAGTTTCCTCAGGAGGTCTGGACAAGCAGGGAAAGCAGTTCCTGGAGGTCTGACTCTGTCCGGACAGCTTTGCTCCTCACCTCCCCAACCCCACCAGGTCTGACATTGCCCACCTGGGACTTACACCACTGCTCCCTGCATCCGACTTCTCCACCGAAGTCTGGATGTTACGGCTCTGTTGCACCGTCTCCCTCCCGCGCTCCTCAGAGACCTGGCTGCACGCAGGCACAGGGGAATTGTTCCTTCTTGTAGGAAAAGGAAAGTAAAGCAGAATCAGTTGTCATAAACAATAAAATTCACTCTGCAATCATCAATAATCATCAATAATGAGGTTGCTTTTCTACAAGGGATTTCTTAGGAGAAATATTTTAGGTACATAGAGAAAACAGGCAGATATAAACATACTTAAAGAGCTGGCTAATGAGACCATCGCACTGTTGAAAGACAGACAAGCTTTCAACTCCCTGAAGGCCAAAGCTGCAGCATCAGTCAGAGGTATCTGAATGAACAAAGAGTAAAGGGAGAATTTGGAGAACAAGGGAAAGGGCCTTTGCCTAGACAGTCTGCATCTGAAAAGTTGACTTTAGAAACGATCATTGTATCAGGACAAGTGTAAGGAGATGAAAGATTAGAGAAACTAAGTACACCCTGTAACAGGGAGAATAGTGGTAATGAGGGTACAGGGGAAGATCAACATTTCTTTGGAATATCCCCTTTGAAAGGTCGTGGGATTGGCGGAGGTCTCTTGTGAGAGAGGACAAGCAAGTGCTGCCCCCGTCTGTGAAAGAGTCCAAGAGTGCAACCTGGGGAACCACAGGCTGCACAAGCTCACTTTGGTGAGGAGTGTGCCATCAGTGAGAGTCCTCTTGGGTGACATTTCTGGGCACCAAGGACAGAAGAACATGTCCAAGAGCCATCGGCATGGACTTACCAAGGGTGAATCGTGCCTCGCCAACCTGATTGCCTTCATGATGAAGTAACTGCGTTTGCACATGAGGGCAACTCTCACCACGTTTGTCCGTAGCGATAAATTGGGAGGATGATTTATTTATCAAATAATTTACCAATCACCATCATGGGCAAAAGAGACCTATCTTGGGGAAATTTATTAAATTTATTTCCAATAAATTGTAACAGAATAGGATAGTGAGAAATAAAGCAAAACTAAAACCACCTTCCCTCCTCCCTCCCTCCCTTTGTTCTTCCCAGGCTCAACTTCATTCCTAACTTTTCTGCCTTCCCACCTGAGTGGCACAGGAGGGATGGGGAATGGGAGTTGTGGTCACTTCATAACTGCAGGTCCTTCCCACTGGCTGCAATTCTCCATCTGCTCCAGCGTGAATCCAGTCCTTGAGGAATGGACTGCTCCAGTGTGGGTCCCCCACAGGCCCCAGGTCCTGCCAGAAAACTTGCTCCACCAAGGGCTCCTCTCCTTGGACAGCAGTTCCTGCCAGGAGCTTGCTCCACTGTGGTCCTCCATGGGCTGCAGGTCGATGTATTGTAAAGAAAAAGGCCAGCCCAGCGTGGCTTCTCTGCTGGACCAGACCACAAGAAGTCCCAGAGGATGGCTGTTTCCTACACCCGTGGGACTTGAGAAAACTCAGTGTTGATAAAACACCAGTGTTTTGGGTATTGCTGAGAAGTGTTTGCACAGCGTGAAGGCCCTCTCCCTTCCTCATTCTCCTCCTTCCAGGTGGGAGGTGAGAAAGAAGTTGAGAGGGGACCCAGCCAGGACTGCTGATCCAAATATACCAGATGGATATTCCATACCACATGAGCTCATGCTCAGGAACAAAAGCTTGAGACAGACAAGGAAGATGGTGGAGTTTTTGTCGTTCGAGGAGTCTGCTGCTTGGAGACTGGCCGGGCATCACTCTGCTTGTGGGAGGTGATAAGTGATGTTCTTTGATTCACTTGGTGAGGTTTTTTTTAATCTCTTCTCTTCACCTATTACACTGTTGTTATGTGGACCCAAAACTTTTCACGCTTTATTTCTTCCTGTTCTCTCCCCTGTCCCACCGGGGAGGGAGGAGGAAAGAGTGAGCGACTGTGTGGCTGCTGGGCTATTGGCTATTGGCCAGAGTCAACCCCCCCCAGAAAGGAAGTTCCTGATAACTGGGGGTGAGTTCAGGGGTGGGCCACCAAGATGCTTAGGGGCTGAAGCACTTTCCCGGGAGGAGAAACTGAAGGGAAGGGCCTTGTTTAGCCTGGAGAAGGGAAGGTCTCGGGAACCTTGTAGCAGCCTGTCTGTCCCTACGGGGAGGTTTTCAGGGCCACGGAGCCAGTCTTGTCACCATGGTGCTTGGCAGGAGGCAAACAGACCATGGTCAGATGTTGAAATAAAGAAGGTTCAGGACAGAGAAAAGCAAAATCTTTTTCTCCATGAGAGCATCCAAGCGTTGGAGGAGGTTTCCCAGAGACATTGTGCCATCTCTGCCCTTGGATGCCCTTTTCCAGCTCCCACTGGATCAAGCCTTGAGAAACGTTGTCTAACTCCATAGCTGATCCTGCTGTGAACAGAGACCTCCTGAAGTCCTGTTTGGGAGACTGAAGACCTAAATGATGCTGTGGTTCATTCCCCCCTCGGTCTTTCCTTGGTGACAGTAGGGAAAGCTGTCAGGATCCCCATGACCACGGATGTCGGTCAGATGTCAGTAGAGCCAGACCAGCTGCAGCTTTTTGCCTGCTCCAGGCGGTGTTGCTCAGATGCAGGGCTGCTTGACAGGTGGGTCCAAAACAGTGTTGGTCATTTTCATTTATCCCCCCTTTCATTCCCTTTTCACTCTTCCCATCTCTCCAGTTCTACTCTCTAACTGTCCTTATCTCCTCCCACGCAAAGGAAAGCCAGCTCTTTTTTACCATTTCCCCACTGGGCCTGCATTTGCCGACTTTGAACGCTCCTTTCGTAGATCACCACCACGGTGCCTTCTACCTTGTTTAGCAACCTCATTAGACTAGTCCCTTTTTTCATATCTCAACGACTTAATTTATGGTCCTGTTAGAAGCACGTGGTATCGTAACCGGGGTTGTATGTTCCTCTGTCAGTGTTATTGTTGTTGTTGTTTCTTGTTCCCTTTGCTGTTCTGTTAAATTGCCTTTGTCTCAACCCATGAGTTTTGTCTTTTTCTTCCGATTCTCCCCTCACGGCCATGTTGGCGGTGGGGGGTCTGGTCTGAGAGAGCGGCTGCCACCTGGTTCTTTGTTGCTGTCTGAGACCAAACCACGACAAGCGCCCAGGTGAAGCTGGTCAGGGCCATGGATGCTTTCAGGGCCCTGACATGGGATGGCATGGGATCCCACCTGCCAGTGCCCTCAATAGGCCAGGTTATCATTCTCTGGTGCCCAGGGTCTGTGCTCTGCTACTCTCCTTCCCCATTGCCCTGGAGATGTGGGAGACCACCATTTCATGGTCCCTACAGCCAAGGCTGAGACCGGTCTTCACACCTCTGACCAGCTCTTCCTCTTTTGGGAGTACCAGCTCCAGCTGTGCATCAGACCGTGATGCCTGTTTGGCAGCTGTGCTAAGAACTTTTCCAGAGACTCCACAAGAAACCTCCTGGACTGTTTGCATCCTGCTGCATCACTTGCCCAGTGAATACCAGGGAGACAGCGTCCCCCAAAGAGCCAGGTTCTGCGATCCACGGAGTCCCTGGGGTCATTTAAAGAAGATATTGTTCATTGCTCACCCCCACTGTGTGACCTGTGGCTCTGTCCTGGATCTGGCTGGGATGGAGTTATTCTCTTCATAGCAGATCACAATGTGCTCTGCTTTGGATGTGTCACTGGTCCAGCACTGGAAACACACCAGTGTTTTGGCTATTGCTGAATGGTCCCTGCAGAGCGTGAAGGCTTTCTCTTTCTCACACTCTGCCCCCGCTGCACGTAGGTACCGAAGAAGTTGGCAGGGGCACAGCTGGGATAGGGGGTTATTCCACGCCATAGGACATTGTGCTCAGCAACAACAACTCAAGGAAAAAAGGATGAAAAGGGGGTCATCCCTGGTCGTGGTGTTTGTCTTCCCAAGTCACCGATGCATGTGATGAAGCCCTGGTTTCCTGGAAATGGCTGAACATCTGCCTGCCAATGGGAAGCAGCAGGTGAATCCCTCATTTTGCTTTGCTTGCACACACAGCTTTTGCTTCAACTACTAGACTCTGTTTGCCTTCATCCTTGAGGTTATTGCCTTTGCACTTCTCATTCCCTCCCCTGTTCGCTTGGAGGTGTCAGGGGGAAAGAAGCAAGTGACTCTGGGTGTTTGGTTGCTGGTCAGGACCCACACACAAGCTCTTTCCGAACCTGTTTCTTGTCCCTTAGAAAAGCCCCATGTATCTGAGCTGCCCTGGCATCACACAGGCCATCCCCGGCTCCTCATCATCCCCGTCAGTCTCTCCTACAGACCCGGTACCTCCATCTACCACAGAAGCCGTGGGAACTGCCCTTCCCCACCCCAGCTCTTGCTGCACTGATGTCACAGCTCTGTGACGGCGCACGGGGCTCTTCCTCTCTGTGCCCCAGCCTGTGGGCTGTGGTGAACATTTGGGCTGCAGCACCTCAGATGTGGCACCAGGGCCACTCCTGGGCCTCTCACTGGTGGGGCGGAGCGAGAAGCAGAAAAGGCCCTGACTCTGTGGAAGCACTGCTCAACAGCAACTAAAACATCCCTGTGCTATCAACACTGTTTTCAGCACAAATCCCAAACATAGTACCATAAAAGCTACTATGAAGGAAATGAATTTTGGGATTTCCTGGCCGAGTGTGAGCTTCCAGGAGCCCTGTTCACATCCTCACCCCTGCACCAGCAGAGCCCTGCTGCCCCACATGTGGCTCCACAGCCAAGCTCTGCAGGCACCCCATGGTGCGTGTGCGTTCAGGGGTGGGGAGACGTCCCCCTGGCACGGTCTGCACAACAGATCTTGGTGCCTGCCCTGGGTGTGAACCTCACTGACTCGAGGACCACTCGCCATCTCCACTGTCACTGACACCAATGGGTAAGTCCTAAATCCAACCCTCAGTCTCTGAGGGGCAAAAAAAGCACATTGAGCTCTTTGCTCCTATGGGAAAGTAACGGAAGAGCAGCGAGGAGGACTGTAAACTCGCTCAAGTGACTCGCAGGTGGGGTGCTGGAAAAGACATGTATCGCACTAATTGTTGCTTAGTTTTGTGTGCTCGACAAATAGAACAGCTGCACTTAGATGACACAGGCCTGGGATGGACTCAGGGGCACCTTATGGAACGTGCCCGAGATTCCTGCCCTGCTGTTGAAGAGATCAAAGCACAGCGGGAAACTCTGCCTGCCGGAATCCTTGGAATACAGGTCGAAATAGCAAGTGGGAGCTCTCTTGCTCCCTCACGCTCTTGCAAACAAGGACTCTCTTGCTAACAAGTGCGGCGATTGAGAGACGGGACACAGCTTGATGCAAGCAAAATGTTCATTTATTGTATACCATCATTCCTTTATATAAGCTTACTTTGGCTGCGTGTTTTAAACTGATCGGTCCTTTTGAACACACACTGCTCGCGTGGCTGCATCTGATTGGTCAGTGATATATTATCACACCATCAACCATAGCTTATCTTGAGGACACAGTTATCTTAACTTAACGACTCAGTCCTTAAGGCCTTTTTAGGCAGGGCGCCAGGAACTTGCCCATCTCAATGCTGCCCATCTCAGTGTGGCAACATTTGTCAAGTACCTGTTTTCAGGTCCTTGTCTAACCCTTTATGGTCAGGACCACCCTCAGTTTCCCATGGTTTATGGCCTACAAGTTCCAACATGTCCCGGCTTGTTAATTGAGCAGTACTCGGGGTTCTGCTCTTCAGGCCTCGTCCCACAAACAAGGACTCTCATTTGCTCCGTGGTGCTTGCATCTCCTGCTTGCTGCCTCTGCCCGGGGGCTGCTTCAGAGGTTCCCCGATCCATGAGGTATTGAGATTAAACTTGTTCTTTGCCTTTAATCCGTGGTTTTGTGGTTCTTTCTGCGTCCTGCCTGCATTGGCTCACACAGTGACTGCAGCTTGGTGGTCCCTTCTTTTGGGAGCCCGACCCCTGGCACATGGTGTCCCTCTAGATGCCCTCTGCTCTCTCGGGGTCCCCAGTTTCCCCCACAGAAAGCCAGGCAGCTACCATTCAGCTCTGCTGCAATGCAGGACAGGCCTAAGCAGGCCCTTCAGTGTCCATTCACCGTCTCCAGTGGCACTGGGCACCCACAAGTGAGAGCTGAGTCCAGGCCTCCCTCCTCAACACATCTCCCAGTGCCCTCTACTCATGAGCCCACTGAGACCTGAGCCCAGCAACAGCCAGTGCGAGTGCAGTTCCTGGAGCCTGGTCCTGACTCCAGCAGGAAGAAGAGCCCAGAGTTCCAGGCCTGCCCTTGGGAGAGCTGCCCTTTTATTACAGAGATGCTCCTCGGGAAGGCAGCTCTGACACTGTGATGACAAATTCACCAAAAGCCTCTCTATTATTCAGCACAGTAGGATCGTGCTTCTGGAGATGGAGTGAATAGCAACAGTCCAGTGGGAACATGGCCATCACCGGCGAAAAACAAATGAAGCAGCAGCAGAAGTTGCAGCAGTGGCAGTTGCAGCAGCAGCGGCAGTGCCAGCATTGGCAGCGGCAGTGCCAGCATTGGCAGCAGCAGAGCCAGCGGCGGTATCGGCAGCAGAGGCAGCAGCATGTGGGACCTCCTGTGAGATCAGCAGTAGCGCACAGGACACACGAACGCACAGAACTGTTCCTCCAGGTGTGGATGGCACAAGAAACGTGAATGTTGCGGATCCTAAAGATTTCCGGAAGTATTGCACGGAAGGCGCCGTGGCGATCTTAGGCTCCGTGCTGTTTGGGATGGGATTGTAATAAGTAACTAAGGGTAATTTGCTGATCAAACAGGTTAAGCAAGAGGAACGAACCCATTGTAGCAGTCTTGAGAACTTCCTATTTAACCAGAAGATACACGTCCACAATGTTATCTGGCAACACCAAACATGGGAACACCCTGTTTGACAAGAAAGGCTTAACCACAATGTCATCAGAATGTGTTACCTTGAGCGAATGTTAAACCGTTAATGTCGTGCTAACGTGTGCCATTGTACCAATCAACCCTGAAAAGAATAGATTGTATAAGCTGATTCTGTGACGATATCTTATCGAAATTGCCCCAAGCAAGAAGCCCCTCGGAAGAAGCCGAAGAGGGGCGTACCGAAGATGTTGCAATCGACCTCTGTGAAGATAAAAGGAGTCGTTTAGCTTGCCTGAATTTGCGAGTCTTTGGTGGAGCTGCGACTCCCCGGCCGCCCAGCGCTGCTTTTGCTTTCCTACCTTAATAAATATTTAATAAATCTATTTCGGACTCGATTTGTCTTAAAATTCAACTATAACAAATTTGGTGCCGTGACTCGGATCCAGACAGCCAACTCAGAATTCAACTCTGGGAGGGCGCCCCCATCTTCGGATGGTCCTGGAGGAGATTCCGACTTAGCTCACCTGGATTTTCCGAACTGAGATAGGAAAGCAAAAAGAAAGAGAAAGGAAAACTGCAGTTCCCCGTAATTTTTGTGCACAAAGAGCCGGATGAAGACTCGGGAGTGAGTAAGTATATTGCGGTTCCGTTCGGTCGGGGATTGGGTACCTGGGGTGCGAGTGACTGAGACGTCCACTGGGCTTAGTAGCCCACCGGACGAAGTGAGTGTGGACCTCCTAATAGTGCGGTTCCCATTGTCCGCGAGGGCGTGGGCCACGAACGGAGGGAAGCGAGTGAAACTTGAGTGAGAGAAGGCACTCCCGGAAGATGGGACAGAAGAAAAGTAAGGCTTCTGGTTCCATACAGAAGATACGGGGTGGGGGTGGGCTCCCTGATATACCCCAAGATAGCCCATTAGGCCTAATGATTCGATATTGGGATAGTTCCCCTTCCCTAAAAGGGAAATCCAAGGAGAAATTGGTCTATTATTGTATGGAAATATGGGGAGGAAAACAGATAAGAAAAGATTTATATTGGCCAATTCATGGATCCTTAGAGGATTGGATATGCCAACAATTAAACATATACGTTAACAACAAACGACTGTTTAGTAAGGAGGAGAGTGAATATGCCTTTTTATGGATCCTGAGCACGGCTCAGGCCGCTAATTTGTTTCCATTAAAGGAAAAGAAAAATGATAAAAAGAAAAGGTGGGACATAGACGAACCTCCAGTGTCCCCCCCACCCTATGTCCCCCCTCCTCCGCCACCACAAGGTCCTGAGCAAGATCTCCCTCCAACAGCACCTACAGAACCTGAGGAAGAGACTCCTCCTTCTAATCGAAGAATAACTAGAAGTCAAATCAGAGAAAGAAGGGAGGAAAATTTATTGTATCCCTTAAGGGAGACTGCTATGGGGGGACCACAACCCGGAGTTGGATTTGTATCTGTACCCCTCAGCTCCGGGGATGTGAGGGAATTTAAGAAAGAAATGGGACACTTGTTAGAGGACCCATTAGGGGTAGCAGAACGTTTTGATCAATTCCTCGGGCCTAACATTTATACTTGGGACGAGATGGAGTCTATTTTAAAGATCTTGTTCACAAACGAAGAACGAGGAATGATCAGAATGGCAGGCATGAGACACTGGGATCAGAGGCATCAGCATGGTCCCGCCGGGGATGTAAAATGGCCCTTACAGAGGCCCAATTGGGACAATCAAGACCCCGCACATAGAAATAACATGGTTGATCTCCGTGATATGATAATTCAGGGGATTAGGGATTCTGTACCTAGAGGGCAAAATATCAATAAGGCCTTTAATGAACAACAGAAGAAAGATGAAACCCCCACCGAATGGCTGGAAAGATTGAGAAAGAGTTTACAGCTATATTCTGGGTTAGACCCCGATAGCCAAGTGGGTCAAGCCCTGCTGAAAACTCAATTTGTAGCTAAATCTTGGACAGATATAAGAAGAAAGTTAGAGAAAGTAGAAGACTGGCAGGAGAGGGGGTTAGATGAGTTACTACGAGAAGCTCAGAAGGTGTATGTGAGAAGGGAAGAAGAAAGTCAGAAGAAACAAGCCAGAATCCTGATGGCTGCTGTAAGGGAAGGGCAAAGTCAGGGAAAGAGAAGAGAAAGTCCCTGGAAGGGCCCAGTAGAACCGAGAAGAAGGAGATTTGGTTCGCAGGACATAGAATGTTTTTATTGTCGCAGGAAGGGACATCTGCAGAGAAATTGTCGGAAAAGAATGCAGGATGAGGAGATTTTTAAGGAAGATTAGCGGGGTCAGGGGCTCTATTTGCTGGGGACCCCTAAGGTTACCGAGCCCTTGATAAAATTGAAATTGGGTCCTCAGCATGAAGTGTTCGAGTTCCTCGTGGACTCGGGTGCCGAAAGATCAACCGTCCAAAAGTTACCATCTGGATGTGTTGAATCAAAGGATAAACTCCAAGTAATTGGTGCAAAAGGGGAACCTTTCAAGGTGCCCCTGATAAGGAATGTAGCAATAGAAGCCCCAAATAAAGATGGGGTGGGAACATTTTTATTGGTCCCAGAAGCTGAATATAACCTTTTGGGACGAGACCTGATGGTGGAATTAGGAATTAATTTGGAAGTAGACCAAGAGATGTTAAAAGTAAAGTTATGCTTATTAACCGCTGAAGATGAAGCCAAGATTAATCCAGAAACTTGGTATAGCCCTGGATCGGTGGGAAAATTAAATATCAAACCGATCACAGTCTCTATAAAAGACCCAGACCAGCCAATTAGGATAAAACAGTATCCCATCTCCAGAGAAGGGAGAGAAGGGTTGCAGCCAGTAATTGAGAGACTTTTGGTCCAAGGACTTTTAGAACCCTGTATGTCTCCTCACAACACTCCCATATTGCCCGTAAAGAAGCCGGATGGGTCTTATCGCTTAGTACAAGATCTGAGAGCCATAAACGAACGAACCATTACCCGGTTCCCTGTGGTGGCTAACCCACACACTATACTTAATCGGTTAAGTCCAGAATATAAATGGTATAGTGTTATAGATTTAAAAGATGCTTTTTGGGCCTGTCCCTTAGAAGAAGAATGTAGAGACTATTTTGCTTTCGAGTGGGAGGACCCCAGAACCCATAGAAAACAACAATTACGGTGGACTGTTTTGCCCCAGGGATTCACAGAATCCCCAAATTTGTTTGGACAAGCTCTGGAACAATTATTGGAATCCTACGAATTAAGTCAGGGATTAATCCTGATTCAATACGTAGACGATTTATTGATTGCAGGAAAAACTCAAGAAGAAGTCAGAAATGAGAGCATCAAATTATTAAACTTTTTGGGCCTCAAGGGGTTAAAGGTTTCTAAGTCCAAATTGCAGTTCACTGAAGAAGAGGTAAAATATTTGGGACATTGGCTCACAAAGGGACACAAGAAATTAGATCCCGAAAGAGTGAAAGGAATTTTATCCCTAACAGCGCCCACTAATAAAAGACAGATAAGACAGCTGTTGGGATTGTTAGGGTATTGTCGACAGTGGATAGAAAATTACAGCAGTAAAGTAAAATTCTTGTACGAAAAGCTAACTAAAAATGGGTTAGTAAAATGGACCCCTGAAGATGAGAAGCGCTGGGAGAACGTGAAAAGAAACCTGGTGGAAGCACCTGTCCTCAGTTTACCCGATATCCGTAAACCCTTTCAACTTTTTATCAATGTGGATAACGAGACAGCTTATGGGGTTCTGACCCAAGGGTGGGCAGGGCAGAGAAAGCCTGTAGGATATTATTCTAAAATACTAGATCCTGTAAGCCGCGGGTGGCCCACTTGTTTACAAGCAATAGTGGCCACTGCATTATTGGTAGAAGAAGTTGGAAAGGTCACCTTAGGAGGTGAACTAAAGGTATACACCCCCCATAACATTCGAGGAGTATTGCAACAACAAGCTGATAAGTGGCTTACAGACAGTCGATTACTAAAATATGAGGGAATTTTGATTAACTCCCCATGGTTAGAAATGGAAACCACCTCTGTTCAGAATCCTGCCCAATTTTTATATGGGGAACCTAGGGAAGATTTGACACATGACTGTCTCCAACTAATAAATTTGCAAACTAAGATAAGGGAGGATTTAGAGGAAGATGAATTAGGCGAAGGGGAGAAATTATTTGTGGATGGTTCCTCACGAGTGGTTGAAGGACAACGGAAATCGGGATATGCTATTGTGGACGGGTATACCTTTCAGATAAAAGAGTCAGGACCATTAAATAAAGCTTGGTCCGCACAAGCATGTGAGTTATATGCTATGATGAGAGCATTAAAACTTTTAGAAAATAAAATTGGAACCATTTATACAGATTCAAAGTATGCCTTTGGGGTGGTGCATACCTTTGGAAAAATTTGGGAAGAGAGGGGCTGGATTATACAAACTGACAGGAACTCCTCAGGTTTTTCCTTTTTGCTGTGAAACAGAGACAGAAATACCTGAATCGCCCAGTATAGGAGATCTCCGTAGAATACCCTGCGTGAAACACCCCACTTCCGGACATTTATGTTGGGTTGTTTGCCGATGTTTAAATTGCGATAAAGAATGGTCCTGTGTTTCATTTAAGAGACAACCTTATTGTATGAAATGTCGCAATAATTTGACACATACCAGGGAACAACGGGCTCAAGCAGAGATTCGTAAATTATTTTGTGGGTGGGAATTGTCAATACCCGAGCTTTGGGAAATATATGAAACAGACTGGTATAGAGTTTTAAGACAGTGTGTTATAAGATTTGCCTGGAAACGGGCACAACAACCAAACAGGTGGAAATATATTTGAGAGGTAACTAACTCTTTAGACCTTGGAAATTATTGACAGGATAACAGCAAAATCCCCCTGAAGACTACCTGCTGCTGCCGAGAAGATATTAATATCCCGTTGCTCTCCGCAAAAGAGTAGACGAGGAAGGCAGAGAGGTACTGAACAGTGGGGGAAATGAAAGCTGGTATCCTATTAATGGTATTAATTACCACGACTTTAGAAAATGAACATCAACCCTTCAATTGGACCTTAGGTCGATGGGAAGATTCAATAGAAGTTCGGTATAATGTGACAGCCGGACCCCCAGAATTCCAAGTTAAATTGGAAGAATTAGTCTTTTATGAACTAGACCCACCCGGTCGACAAGAAAGAGCAATAAAACCTTTTTATCTCTGCCCCAGTTCGAATCCAGGGAAAAGCTATTGCAATTTCCCTAATCACTATTACTGTGCATATTGGGGATGTGAAACCATAGCTTCAAACTGGGATGTAGCCAGTAAAGATAGATTTTTAAATATAATATGGGGGCCCAGAGGATGCAACCCGCCAGCTTCTAGCTGGGATGGACACATAGAGGGCTCCCATCTTGGCAACTGTAAGCATGTTATATTAGAAATCCTGCAGCCTAATGACCATGGATGGTTATTTGGACGAACCTGGGGAATGCGATATTGGGAATCTGGAACTGATAGAGGAGGACTAATATTCATTCAAAAACGGGAAGTTAAAATACCACAAGCAGTAGGGCCCAATCGAGTCATCACAAAGCCAAAGGGAGGAAACTCCACAGCCTCAGTCACCCCAGGGACATACCTAACCTCTACAAATAAAGTGGAGAAAATACCCAAAGATGATGAACCCCTATGGGCTGTAATGAAGGCAGCCTATCAAGCTCTAAATGCAACAAATCCAAATTTTACCACTTCCTGTTGGTTATGTTATGATGTAAAACCCCCTTTTTATGAAGGGATAGCTGTGCCATCTCCCTTTAATACCTCTGCCGAGGAGAATCCCCCCAGATGTAATTGGAAAGAACGGAAAGCAGGGATTACTCTCCAACAGGTCAGAGGGAGCGGTTGGTGTATAGGAAAGGTGACGAATGGGGAAAGAGCTCTATGTACTAACCAAACTCAAAACTTTACATCTGATATTAAATGGATTCTGCCTAGTCCTGGGGCATGGTGGGTTTGTTCCATAACCGGATTAACACCTTGTTTGTCCACTGCTGTTCTCAAGAAAAATGCCTCAGAATTTTGTGTACAAGTTACTGTGGTACCTAGAATCCTCTTACATGGGGAAGAAACTATGTATTTACATTGGAGCAATTCAGGACATAAAATCAACAAAAGAGAGCCAATATCTGCAATTACTATAGCTACTCTACTTGGTTTAGGGGTCGCCGGGACCGCCACTGGCATAACCTCCTTGGTACAACAACAACAGAGTCTAACATCTCTAAGAGCTGCAGTAGACGAAGATTTGGCCCGAATAGAAAAATCTGTTTCCTATTTAGAGAAATCATTGACCTCATTGTCAGAAGTAGTTTTACAGAATCGAAGAGGATTGGACCTTTTGTTCATGCAAAACGGAGGATTATGCGCTGCCCTAGGTGAAGAATGTTGCTTTTATGCTGACCATACAGGGGTAGTAAGAGATTCATTAGCTAAGCTGAGAGAAGGATTAGAGAAAATAAAACGGGAACGAGAGGCTCAGTCCTCCTGGTATGAATCTTGGTTTAATCCGTCACCATGGCTGACTACCTTAATCTCTACTTTGGCGGGACCCCTCATAATGTTACTATTGGCTCTGACTTTTGGACCCTGTGTCATTAATAAACTTGTAACCTTTTTTAAAGGCAGGTTAGAAAAAGTGCAGCTAATGCTGATGAAGCAATCGGAACTGGAAATGAAAATTATACCAAACGAAAATCCTGAATTAGATGCCGCTTGTGAGGTATTGTCTAGGTTTGATCAGCAAATCACTTATAAATAAAAAAAAGGGGGGATTGTAATAAGTAACTAAGGGTAATTTGCTGATCAAACAGGTTAAGCAAGAGGAACGAACCCATTGTAGCAGTCTTGAGAACTTCCTATTTAACCAGAAGATACACGTCCACAATGTTATCTGGCAACACCAAACATGGGAACACCCTGTTTGACAAGAAAGGCTTAACCACAATGTCATCAGAATGTGTTACCTTGAGCGAATGTTAAACCGTTAATGTCGTGCTAACGTGTGCCATTGTACCAATCAACCCTGAAAAGAATAGATTGTATAAGCTGATTCTGTGACGATATCTTATCGAAATTGCCCCAAGCAAGAAGCCCCTCGGAAGAAGCCGAAGAGGGGCGTACCGAAGATGTTGCAATCGACCTCTGTGAAGATAAAAGGAGTCGTTTAGCTTGCCTGAATTTGCGAGTCTTTGGTGGAACTGCGACTCCCCGGCCGCCCAGCGCTGCTTTTGCTTTCCTACATTAATAAATATTTAATAAATCTATTTCGGACTCGATTTGTCTTAAAATTCAACTATAACAGGATTGTGTGGTGGGATCTGCCTGTGGAAGCAGTTGAGTCAGTGGCAGCAGCGGCAGTTGCAGAAGGCCAGCAGCAGCAGTTGTAGCAGCGGCAGTGGCAGCAGCGGCAGTGCCAGCGTTGGCAGCAGTGGGAGTTGCAGCAGTGCCAGCAGCGGCAGTTGCTGCAGTGCCAGCAGCAATCGCGGCAGCAGTGGGAGTTGCAGCAGTGCCAGCAGCGGGAGCAGGTGCAGTTGCATCAATGGCAGTTGCAGCAGGAAAGGCAGTGCCAGGAGCGGCAGTGCCAGCATTGGCAGCGGCAGCGCCAGCATTGGCAGCAGCAGAGCCAGCGGCAGTATCGGCAGCAGAGGCAGCAGCATGTGGGACCTCCTGTGAGATCAGCAGTAGCGCACAGGACACACGAACGCACAGAACTGTTCCTCCAGGTGTGGATGGCACAAGAAACGTGAATGTTGCGGATCCTAAAGATTTCCGGAAGTATTGCACAGAAGGCGCCGTGGCGATCTTAGGCTCCGTGCTGTTTGGGATGGGATTATGTGGTGGGATCTGCCTGTGGAAGCAGTTGAGTCAGTGGCAGCAGTGGCAGTTGCAGAAAGCCAGCAGTGGCAGTGCCAGCAGCGGCAGTTCCAGCTGCAGAGGCAGTGCCAGCAGCAGCAGTGCCAGCATTGGCAGCAGTGGCAGTTGCAGCAGTGCCAGCAGCGGCAGCAGGGGCATTTACAGCAGTGGCAGTGCCAGCAGTGGCAGTTCCAGCTGCAGAGGCAGTGCCAGCAGCAGCAGTGCCAGCATTGGCAGCAGTGGCAGTTGCAGCAGTGCCAGCAGCGGCAGTGGCAGCAGGGGCATTTGCAGCAGTGGCAGTTGCCGCAGCAGAGGCAGTGGCAGCAGCGGCAGTGCCAGCATTGGCAGCGGCAGCGCCAGCATTGGCAGCGGCAGAGCCAGCGGCAGTATCGGCAGCAGAGGCAGCAGCATGTGGGACCTCCTGTGAGATCAGCAGTAGCGCACAGGACACACGAACGCACAGAACTGTTCCTCCAGGTGTGGATGGCACAAGAAACGTGAATGTTGCGGATCCTAAAGATTTCCGGAAGTATTGCACGGAAGGCGCCGTGGCGATCTTGGGCTCTGTGCTGTTTGGGATGGGATTGTGTGGTGGGATCTGCCTGTGGAAGCAGTTGAGTCAGTGGCAGCAGCGGCAGTTGCAAAAGGCCAGCAGCAGCAGTTGTAGCAGCGGCAGTGGCAGCAGCGGCAGTTCCAGCTGCAGAGGCAGTGCCAGCAGCAGCAGTGCCAGCATTGGCAGCAGTGGCAGTTGCAGCAGTGCCAGCAGCGGCAGCAGGGGCATTTACAGCAGTGGCCGTTGCAGCAGCAGAGGCAGTGCCAGCATTGGCAGCAGCAGAGCCAGCGGCAGTATCGGCAGCAGAGGCAGCAGCATGTGGGACCTCCTGTGAGATCAGCAGTAGCGCACAGGACACACGAACGCACAGAACTGTTCCTCCAGGTGTGGATGGCACAAGAAACGTGAATGTTGCGGATCCTAAAGATTTCCGGAAGTATTGCACGGAAGGCGCCGTGGCGATCTTAGGCTCCGTGCTGTTTGGGATGGGATTGTGTGGTGGGATCTGCCTGTGGAAGCAGTTGAGTCAGTGGCAGCAGTGGCAGTTGCAGAAAGCCAGCAGTGGCAGTGCCAGCAGCGGCAGTGGCAGCAGCGGCAGTTCCAGCTGCAGAGGCAGTGCCAGCAGCAGCAGTGCCAGCATTGGCAGCAGTGGCAGTTGCAGCAGTGCCAGCAGTGGCAGTGGCAGCAGGGGCATTTGCAGCAGTGGCAGTTGCCGCAGCAGAGGCAGTGGCAGCAGCGGCAGTGCCAGCATTGGCAGCGGCAGCGCCAGCATTGGCAGCAGCAGAGCCAGCGGCAGTATCGGCAGCAGAGGCAGCAGCATGTGGGACCTCCTGTGAGATCAGCAGTAGCGCACAGGACACACGAACGCACAGAACTGTTCCTCCAGGTGTGGATGGCACAAGAAACGTGAATGTTGCGGATCCTAAAGATTTCCGGAAGTATTGCACGGAAGGCGCCGTGGCGATCTTAGGCTCCGTGCTGTTTGGGATGGGATTGTGTGGTGGGATCTGCCTCTGGAAGCAGTTGAGTCAGTGGCAGCAGTGGCAGTTGCAGAAAGCCAGCAGTGGCAGAAAGCCAGCAGCGGCAGTGGCAGCAGCGGCAGTTCCAGCTGCAGAGGCAGTGCCAGCAGCAGCAGTGCCAGCATTGGCAGCAGTGGCAGTTGCAGCAGTGCCAGCAGCGGCAGTGGCAGCAGGGGCATTTGCAGCAGTGGCAGTTGCCGCAGCAGAGGCAGTGGCAGCAGCGGCAGCGCCAGCATTGGCAGCGGCAGAGCCAGCGGCAGTATCGGCAGCAGAGGCAGCAGCATGTGGGACCTCCTGTGAGATCAGCAGTAGCGCACAGGACACACGAACGCACAGAACTGTTCCTCCAGGTGTGGATGGCACAAGAAACGTGAATGTTGCGGATCCTAAAGATTTCCGGAAGTATTGCACGGAAGGCGCCGTGGCGATCTTGGGCTCTGTGCTGTTTGGGATGGGATTGTGTGGTGGGATCTGCCTGTGGAGGCAGTTGAGTCAGTGGCAGCAGCGGCAGTTGCAGAAGGCCAGCAGCAGCAGTTGTAGCAGCGGCAGTGGCAGCAGTGGCAGTTCCAGCTGCAGAGGCAGTGCCAGCAGCAGCAGTGCCAGCATTGGAAGCAGCAATTGCGGCAGCAGTGGGAGTTGCAGCAGTGGCAGCAGGGGCATTTGCAGCAGTGGCAGTTGCAGCAGCACCGGCACTGCCAGCAGCGGCAGTGCCAGCAGCGGCAGTGCCAGCATTGGCAGCAGCAGAGCCAGCGGCAGTATCGGCAGCAGAGGCAGCAGCATGTGGGACCTCCTGTGAGATCAGCAGTAGTGCACAGGACACACGAACGCACAGAACTGTTCCTCCAGGTGTGGATGGCACAAGAAACGTGAATGTTGTGGATCCTAAAGATTTCCGGAAGTATTGCATGGAAGGCGCCGTGGCGATCTTAGGCGCTGTGCTGTTTGGGATGGGATTGTGTGGTGGGATCTGCCTGTGGAGGCAGTTGAGTCAGTGGCAGCAGCGGCAGTTGCAGAAGGCCAGCAGCAGCAGTTGTAGCAGCGGCAGTGGCAGCAGCAGCAGTGCCAGCATTGGCAGCAGTGGGAGTTGCAGCAGTGCCAGCAGCGGCAGTTGCTGCAGTGCCAGCAGCAATCGCGGCAGCAGTGGGAGTTGCAGCAGTGCCAGCAGCGGGAGCAGGTGCAGTTGCATCAATGGCAGTTGCAGCAGGAAAGGCAGTGCCAGGAGCGGCAGTGCCAGCATTGGCAGCGGCAGCGCCAGCATTGGCAGCAGCAGAGCCAGCGGCAGTATCGGCAGCAGAGGCAGCAGCATGTGGGACCTCCTGTGAGATCAGCAGTAGCGCACAGGACACACGAACGCACAGAACTGTTCCTCCAGGTGTGGATGGCACAAGAAACGTGAATGTTGCGGATCCTAAAGATTTCCGGAAGTATTGCACAGAAGGCGCCGTGGCGATCTTAGGCTCCGTGCTGTTTGGGATGGGATTGTGTGGTGGGATCTGCCTGTGGAAGCAGTTGAGTCAGTGGCAGCAGTGGCAGTTGCAGAAAGCCAGCAGTGGCAGTGCCAGCAGCGGCAGTTCCAGCTGCAGAGGCAGTGCCAGCAGCAGCAGTGCCAGCATTGGCAGCAGTGGCAGTTGCAGCAGTGCCAGCAGCGGCAGCAGGGGCATTTACAGCAGTGGCCGTTGCAGCAGCAGAGGCAGTGCTAGCATTGGCAGCAGCAGAGCCAGCGGCAGTATCGGCAGCAGAGGCAGCAGCATGTGGGACCTCCTGTGAGATCAGCAGTAGCGCACAGGACACACGAACGCACAGAACTGTTCCTCCAGGTGTGGATGGCACAAGAAACGTGAATGTTGCGGATCCTAAAGATTTCCGGAAGTATTGCACGGAAGGCGCCGTGGCGATCTTAGGCTCCGTGCTGTTTGGGATGGGATTGTGTGGTGGGATCTGCCTCTGGAAGCAGTTGAGTCAGTGGCAGCAGTGGCAGTTGCAGAAAGCCAGCAGTGGCAGAAAGCCAGCAGCGGCAGTGGCAGCAGCGGCAGTTCCAGCTGCAGAGGCAGTGCCAGCAGCAGCAGTGCCAGCATTGGCAGCAGTGGCAGTTGCAGCAGTGCCAGCAGCGGCAGTGGCAGCAGGGGCATTTGCAGCAGTGGCAGTTGCCGCAGCAGAGGCAGTGGCAGCAGCGGCAGTGCCAGCATTGGCAGCGGCAGCGCCAGCATTGGCAGCAGCAGAGCCAGCGGCAGTATCGGCAGCAGAGGCAGCAGCATGTGGGACCTCCTGTGAGATCAGCAGTAGCGCACAGGACACACGAACGCACAGAACTGTTCCTCCAGGTGTGGATGGCACAAGAAACGTGAATGTTGCGGATCCTAAAGATTTCCGGAAGTATTGCACGGGGTGATGAACCATCAGTAAGATGTTGGTGTAGCTGAAGGTAGAGCTAACATTGAAAAAGGAATGTTAAAGAACTTTAGATATGGTTTCTTTTTTAATTACACACATAAATTTAGGGTTATTATTATATATTTTTGTAATCCAAGAGTTCTCTTTATTGTAGTTCTGTTTTGTCAGAAATGAAGGTGTAAACGACTGAAGTTTGCTAATAAATGTTTAAATCTTCCTCTTGCCCGGACGACTTCTCAACAAAATAATGCAAGAGAGGAGGAGAAGACAAGTGGGGCTGCAGCCCCTAAACCCTGGGCACCGTTTGTAAATTGGGAAATTTCCTCCGTTCAGGTGCTCCAATGGGGTAACTTGGAGAGTGTCCCTGTCACCTGGGATGTGTTCTCAGGATGCAGGCCTGGCCTTGGGAACCTGCAGATGGAAAAACTGTGGCAAAACCCCCCAAAACGCGTTGCAGAGCTCTAATTCCTGGGTTTAGTGTCCCCTGAGGCGAGAGAGCAAGAAGGGGACCCATTTGACTGGGCAGGGAATGCAGAGCAGGTGGGCAGCCCTACAGGGAGCCCCAAAGTGTCCCTGTGCCCATCACCCCCCATCCCATGGGGCTGCAGAGAGGGAAAACTCCCCATGTTCAAAGGAAAGCGGTAACAGCTTGTGCAGAAAGTGGCCGGAGCCACTCCGGCGGGGCCGCTGCCTCCCCCGGGCGGCGGCCCGTCCCCGCGGCCCCGGCTCTCGCCTTCCCCCCCAGGGGACCCCCCGCTGGCGGGGACCGGTTCCCCCCGCTCCCCCCTCCCGCCCCCAACCTTCGCCGGGGCCGGGGATCGATTGCAGAGGGAAACCACAGAGCAAAGCAGACCAGTTACCAAAAGAAGCACCGCTAAAGGAATCAAAATTTGAAGGAGCACTAATTCCAGGACCTCCTTTAGAATTGTCACCCCCACAATACACTGAGAAGGAAGATCAATTGGCAGACAATTAGATTGGTTTAAAAATGATCAGGGACGGTGAGTTAACACCACTGAAAGAACATATTGATCTCGGAAAAGGTGATGAAAGTTCTACTCAAGAGACTGCACCAAGAAACACCCACAGGAGCTGACGCATTGGTGTTAACTGCCAGAAGATGCACCATTGGACCAAGAATGCAAAGCTCAGCAGCCATCATAGCCCAAAGTGCACGCTTTTGTTGCGCAAATAACCCCAAAATTGCCAAGAAGATCACAGGAGGAGTTTTAAAACAAGGGGTAGCTCCTGGGGAATACTGGCAACTAGGTTTTTCAGAATTGCCAAGGTGTAACCTTTATCATTATCTGTTGGTAACGGTAGACACCTTTTCTGGTTGGCCAGAGCCTTTCCCCTGCCGTACCAACAAAGCAAGGGAAGTAATTCGAACCGTATTGAAAGAAATCATCCCTAGGTTTGGTGTCCCAGAAGGTATTTCCTCTGATAATGGACCCCATTTGATTGCAAAAGGAGTGCAGGGAGTTTCCAAATTTCTAGACTTTAAATGGGATTTCCATACCCCTTGGAGGCCACAGTCTCGCGGCAAAGCAGAACGAAAGAACCAAACCCTAAAAAGACAGATTTCCAAGGTGTGTCAGGAAACCCAAATGAAACGGGTAGGTGTTCTCGCCATAGCACTAATGAGGGTACGAATTACACCCAGCGTCAGGGAGGGTGTGAGTCCCTTTGAGATTCTGTATGGGAAACCATAGCCACCCAATTAGTTCCCTACAAAGGAGATCAAGTGCGTGTAAGAGGACAGGCTGCAGCTAAAGAGTATTTGATTTCTCTCTCGCAGAGTTTATCCTCCCTGCACAAGGTACCTGAACCAGAGGACCCCGCTTGCCTTGGACACTCCAGTCTACGTATGAACCTGGAAAGATGAACCCTGAAAGAGAGATGGAGAGGACCTTACACGGTGCTGCTAAAGACCTACACTGCAGGAAAGGTAAATAGGATTGACTCTTGGGTCCATTACACTGGAGGAAAGGTGGCACCAGAGCGAGACCAGGACAAATGGACCTCTACAGCCACAGGAGAGCTTAAACTCCAAATAACCAGAGGCTCCTGATGAACTGTACCTGTTACCTGCTATATTGTTACTCTTACATTATTGGAAAGTATTGCTAGTCTAAGGTTATTAAGATGAAAGTTATAGGTGTGACATTGCTTAGTTTCCCTAATCATGATTTGCATTTCTTTGAGTTGTACTAAGAAAGTGATTCCAGAGGCAAGTGCTGGGAACTGTGTAATGGTGCTGAACAGAAAGAGTGAGACAGGAGAACTACAGGGGGGAATGTCTCAAAGGCGGGGAACGATGTACTTTAAGAAGACAGAATGTACTTTAAAAAAAGTAACATACATTTTAGAGGGTAGAATCTCTCACTAGGTAAGAATAAAGAGCTGTAAAAAGGTCACAAGGCCCGGTGAAACCACGTTTCTGTGTTTTGAACCATATCAATATTCCTAAGAGTTTTTAGTTGGGTGTGCTAGCTCTGTGGTTTCCCAGCCGGCACCCATCTCTGCAGAAATGAAATAAATAGATAATACCTCTACTGTGTGTGTATATTGGTGTCTGCACAGCGGGTAAATGACCATGCTCTGGGACAACAAGGGGACACTCAACCCGGGAATGAGCAGCTCTCTGCCCCTTCGGCAGGACTCGGAGCAAGCCCACCTCTTCAGCCCTAAACCCCCCAGCCCAGCCCCTGGGGCCGAGCAGCCCGTGCAGAGCAGGGTCAGGAGAACTGGAACTTGTGAAGCAAAGCTCCTGCTGCGCTGGGGGATGAGCCTGGTACCCCCGGCTCTGCGGTGGAGTCGGGGCTCTGCCCCTTTCTCTGGGCCCTTTGCCGGCCAGGGCGGCTACGGTGGGGTTATGGTTGGAGAAACCCCATAACAATGTATTGTCGTTTAGACAATTATTCTCTCACGCAGTGACCCTTCCCCACCCAGAAAGGGGAGTCGGGGAAAGCAAGGAAACTCTAAAGTTGAAATGTAGATAGATTTAATAGGATAAGACTAAATAATTAACAGTAATACCAAAGAACCAGCATTGGTCCCAATACAATGTAAGACAGACAAGGCCTGTCCCCAGCCCGTTCCCCCAGCAGAAGCCGTGCACTCCCAGCAGGGACAGCAAATGTGGGACCCTGTGAGCGCTGCGGCTTCGGGAGGAAGGGAAGGGCTCAGGGCTCCGGCACCGGGGCAAGGAGTTCTCTGGGCCCACCACCATCGAGGGAGAGAGAGAACTGCACAGCAAACTTCCTAATTCATACTGAATGTGGCGTTCATGGCATGAAACAATCCTGTTGGCAGCCTGGGTCAAGTGCCCGGGTCCCGGAGAGCCTCGAAAACACCGAGACCTTGAATCCCACAGAGCCTGGCTGGCTACGAAGGGAATATTTTCACACGGTCAGAGACCAGAGCCTCCTACACGTGCAGTTTTCCCAAGCATTAGAAGAGAAGTTAGTCCTGTGTCGCTCAACCCAGGAGAGGTGGCACCAAAACTGTCCCCTGGCCCGTCCCTGTGCGCGGGGCCTGGTCCTTCTTAAGGGCAGGAGCTCGGCAGGCCCCCAGAAGGGCCCCATCCCTTCGGGGAGGAAAAGGCTAAAAAAACCAAAGACGACCCCAACCCTCCGTCTCCTGGGATTGGGGAGAGGTTGGGGCATCCCCCAGAAGACAGAGCTTTGACTGGGTCCCCCCAAAGCTTTCCCAAGCGGCTCTCCTTCGGCTTGGGGGCCCTCACAAAGCTGAGGGAGCAGGAGGCCAAGGGCCGGGCATGGCCCAGGGACAGGAGGGAGGTTGGGGTGTCCTCCAGGAGACAGAGCTCCCACTTGGCCCCCCAACACCCACATTTGCTGGCCATACCGAGCTGGGAGGTGCTGGTGACCCCCTGGAGGGACCAGAGGCCTTGCAGAGGGAGCTGGGGGGTGGGAGCTGGGGAAGACTGACAGCGGGGCCACACACTGTCATGGCTGGCTGTGAGGGACCCTTGAGTAAAGCTACAATAAGCGTTGTTGGTGCAAGAGGAAAAAGACTTGAAGGCTGTTTTTACACCCTATGGAACTGGAGATACTAAATTAGTTCATGAGTTCCACTAAAAATCTTATGAGGAGAGGCTCAGGGGGCTGGGGCTGGAGGAGAAAAGGAGGCTGAGAGGAGACCTTTGCGCTCTCTACAGCTCCCTCAAAGGAGGGTGTAGCCAGGGGGGGTCGGTCTCTTCTCCCGAGGAACAGGACAAAAGGAAACAGCCCTAAGTTGCGCCAGGGGAGGTTTAAACTGGATATTAGGAAAAATTTTTACACGGAAAGGGTTATTAAGCATAGCATTGGAACAGGCTGCACAAGGAAGTGGTTGAGTCACCATCCCTGGAGGTATTGAAAAGCTGGGTAGACACAGTGCCTAGAGATACGGTTTTGTGGTGGCTTTTGCCAGTGTTTTGCCAGATGGTTGGACTCGATGATCTGAAAGGTCCCTTCCAACCCAGGCGATTCTATGAACCCTATCGACCTCAGTCTAGTGGGAAAGTGGAAAGGAGGAATCACACGCTTAAAACACAACTGAGCAAAATGTGTCAGGAAACCCCTGTGAACTGGACTCAAGCTTTCCCTCTGGCTTTAGTAAGAATGAGGGTTCAGCCCAGGGGCAGACAACGTCTTAGCCCCTACGAGCTCATGGCTGGAAGGCCATACCAGACGCCTGGATTACCAGGGGAAATGAGGATACGGGGAGAAATGGACGTGTGGAACTGGGGCCAGAAGATTTTACCCCCAAACTGGACAGGGTCTTGCACTTTGGGGGCACTAGTTCCCAGCATAACTGTAGTACAAAGGGTCACGAAGGCGCCACAAATTAAATCTTATGTAAAAACTATACTACAACTAATATTACTAACTTGCGTAAAAACTTGTATCAAAATGAATGATCTTCCTGCTACCATCTGTTTGTCAAACAAAGTCCGTATTTATTGCATCCTTGTCTTAGGCCACCGTGTTCTCAAGGCCACATACATCCTTTCTTATCTTACTAAGTCCTTGAAACCATTTAGGATGGTTCCTAAAACAGCTACATTTCTTCTCTAAAAGAACATTCCCTACACTTTAACCATTGACGGAAGACATAAAGTCTGCTTTAGGTATCAATGAGGGCGCCGGGCTTGGGGGGCAGGAGGGGGGCTCACTTTCTGCGGGGGCTGGAGGGCGCTGGGCTGGTCCCCAAGGGCCGGCTGGCCGAGGTGGGCAGGGGGGGAGGCGGGGGTGGGGGCGGGAAGGCCGGGCGGCTGTCCGGGCTGGCGGGGGCTGCTTCCTGGCTCTCCGTGGCCGCTTTTCCAGGCGCAGGCGACGGCTGCTGGTGTTGGGTCCGGCTCCCAGAGGTGCTGGCACGGGCGGTGCGGCTGTCTGGGCGCGAGGGGTGGCTGTGGGAGCTGCGCTGGGCTCCTGAAGCTTTGGCCAGGCGCCTGTGGAGAGAGACCACTGTGCACTGTGGAGTGCAAAGACCAGCACTCGGCTCCCCTGCCCAGGCCTGGCCACACAAGGGGACAGCCCTCGGCTCCCTGTTTGCTGAGGTGCTCTCCATCCCCTCTTCAGAGGAGGGATCTGAAGAGATACACACCGCAGCAGGGACAAGAGCCCTGCCGCTGCTGAGAACACGCACGCTGGCAGTGTTGGGGTGCAGATGGGACAGACTGACTCTCGTTCTCCAAAGCGAGGCCCATAGCTGGGAAGGTTCCTCGCCACGCTCTGCGTTGCTGGGACACCTTGGCCAAAGGGAGTGTCTGGGACTGATGGCATCACCTGACAGAGGGTGGCCAAGGACCTAACTCGGCACTCCAGAATACCCGAACTCTACATGCTTCACGGCTAAGAGCAGCCACCCAATAGAGATGTTTGGCACCTCCCCCCCGCAACAACTTACTTTTTTCTCTGCCTCCACAGGCAGATCCCACCACACAATCCCATCCCAAACAGCACGGAGCCTAAGATCGCCATGGCGCCTTCTGTGCAATACTTCCGGAAATCTTTAGGATCCGCGGCATTTAGGTTTCTCGTGCCATCCACACCTGGAGGAACAGGTCTGTACGTTAGTGTGTCCTGCGTGCTACTGCTGATCTCACAGGAGGTCCCATATGGCCAGCAAATGTTCTCTCTCACTTTGTTAGCATCTCCGAGCGAGGGAACATCCTGGGGCTGCCACGTTTCCGTGGTTTTGGTAGAAGCAAAGGGAACTCCCAAAGCCATTGCAGACCAATGCACTCTGGAGCCTCTTTCTCCTCCCACCCCCAGCTCTCCCTCCCCAGCCAAGGACCCACAGCCGCAGGGGACGGACGGAGTCAGGCCCTCTCGCGAGACACCCCAAACTCTCTCTCCCTCTTTGCCTTTTCTCCAGCGTGGGCACAGCTTGCGTGCCCCTCATTTTCAGGACTTGCCTCCCACTTCTGGTCCCCTGCAAGACTGCTCAGTACCTGCACTCAGTGGAAAAAAGTCATCCGTCCTGGCGTGGCGGGCTTCCCCAGGCTCGGACCGCACTGCCAAAAACCAGAGGAAGGGAAAGACTCAGCGTGGCTCAGGCACAAAGGGTGCAGAATGACGGTGCGGGGTCCCTCTACGCCGTGCCCCATCTGTCAGTGCATCCTTTTGGACCCCAGTTCACAGGAGGGATCCCCTGCTGTTGTGCCTCGGGTGAAAGGCCAGATGTGGGATGCAGGTGTTGCGGGAGGTACGTTCCATTTAAAGTCCTGTTTCCCATCATCTGCTGAGCGTGGTTCAGGCAGCCTCGTTCCCAAAAGGGCAAAGTCCTGAAACTCTGGTGAACTGGCTGTGGTGGGTGGTGAGCATCTCCCCGCATCCACAGCGGGTTACGCGTGAGCGTCTCTCTGGCACACTGCTGGCCATCACCTCCACAGACCAGAGGGGACAGTCATCCTCAGAGAGCCGTTCTCCGTACTAATTGTGCTCTGTGCTAACTCGGTACCATTGCTTTGTGCTAATAGTTTGGCTGCTGACACCCCGTGCAGTAGAAGCACCAGGGGAAGAGCCTGCAGACACCCAGTGATTGCGATTCAGGAGGCTGGATGACCGCGGGACAGCAATTACCTGGCACGCCTGTTGATTGAGTTGCCCTCATTTCTTCATCAGAGACGGGCACTGCCTGACCGCCTCCTTCCTGAAGCGCCTTCTCGTCCGTCACTGTCGAGAGAAAGAAGGTTGGTTTAATTAGAAGTTAACGGCTCCTCATCAGGAACATGGTATCTTCAGGAGGCAATACTTCTCAAAAGACATGAATAACGCTTAGAAACAAAGCCTGGCAATTTGGGGGTGCACCTCGTCACTGCTCCAAACAACATGTCCTTCATGGAGAAAAATTTAAGCGCTAGACACTTTTCAGTTTACCAGTGCACACAAGAGCCCGCAGTCCCCCAAAAGAAGTGGGAAACCACACCCAAGTTACCTAAAATGCAATTGGGAACAGAAAGCTAACCCCCCCACCCCGAGATGGACTTCACAGCCCTTCATTTGAGCTGCCTTCACGTTAGGTGTCCAGCTTTCACCTGTCCCTGACCGTAAGGTGTCACCCAGAGTCCTCAGACATCAAGGAGGACAATGGGGCTGGAGCAGGCTGTGAAGCTGGGGCTGCTCCCATCCTGGCCAGGGCATGTCTGCAGCTCAGGCAAAGTCTGCCGGTCCCAGCGACCCCAAGCTGCCCGCGCATCCTCTTGGCCACCCAAGGGCACTCTCCCCTCTGGTGACTGGCAGGGTGCTGGCCCTCTCACGGCTTCTCTGCAATCAGCTCCTCGGCAAGTGCCTCACGCACTCAAGGCGTGAGCGCCGCCGGCTCCTGCCAGCTGGACACCAACGTCTGCCCAGAACAGCTCTGAGGAGTAAGGCTCTAACTGGGGCGGCAGCTCTCCCGGGGACTCAGCTTGGAGCACAACTGGCAGCAGGGACTCTGGACTGTCTCTGTCCGCAGCTCGCCAGTGCCTGCAAGGCGTGAAACGGAGCGTCACCGCGGGGAGGCTCCGATCCATCCCTTCCTGCTGTGGAGGCTACGGCTTGTCCATACAGGCATCTAAAACCTCAGCTTCCCCAGCCTTCTGGTTAAGAGTGATATATGCCCACCATGTGCTGCCTTCTGCAATTCCTTCAGCAGCTCCTTTAGGAATTCTGACGACCGATGAGAAGACTTTCTTCTTTCAGCTTTATTCTTTGCTCTTTGAGGACCTTAACGGAAAGCAGCAAGTTAAATTTCTCACAAATCAAATACTCTTTCTTCTTTCAGCTTTATTCTTTGCTCTTTGAGGACCTTAATGGAAAGCAGCAAGTTAAATTTCTCACAAATCAAATACTGAAAACGAGCGCTTCATCTGGGAAGTCAGTCAAAACTGAGTACTCGCCCCTGCGACGCCAGGGGAGCTCCAGCTGAGAAGCTGGAGAAGCCCTCTCTGTACCCACGTCTGCAACCAAAGACCCACGAGAAGTTTCCGTCATGCCTTGGCATATACACCCCCATAACTGAACAGCAGAACACGTCAGGGGACCACGTAATGGCAGGGCACACAGGATGCAGGCCTGTGTTCTGTAGAATATAGACCCGCAAGAGATTCCTCGCTCCCATCCGGGCTTTGAGCTGGACCTAAAAAGCCACGATGTACCCATGCCATCTCCCTGAGCGTCAGCCTGGGAAGCTGGGTATCCATGGCCTCCAGCCACGTCTGGAAACAATCAGAACAGAGCAGCTCCCGTGAAATATTTCAAGAGGCTTCTTCCGATCTGAACGGCAGCGACTGCAGTTCCAACACGGGCTTCACCCGTGGCACGCGTCTGTCCCTTCCATGCAGGAGAATCGTGCACAGTCACTGGACCATGCCCGTCTAAACCAAAGCATGCCCGGAGCTGTTGGGAGAAAGGACTCCCTGGAGCTCACACCAGCTCCAAACTCAATCCCAACAAGCCCGCTGGCTTCGCAGCAGGCACTGGAAGCAGCGCAGGGTCGGAGAGGCTGGGAAAGAACTCTTTGCAAGGCAGAGTGACCCGGGGCACATCACTGAGCCTGACCCGCTCCCTCTCGGCTCTTCTGCATGCCTGGGCATCGGCCAAGACCATACTAAGTCACACTTGCCATCAACAGACTATTAAAACCGAAACGCTCACTCATTCAAGCGACAAACCTGTGGGATCGCCCTGAGGCTCCTGCACAAGATGCGGCCGAGAAGTCGGGTGGCCGTCGGCTACAGCTGTAATGAAGCACGTTTCCATTAGATGTTGTGATCTACTTCTTTCTCAGTGACCTGCAGTGACTGGAGGGGGTCAGGTCATGACGTGGGACCCAGACGTGGGTGGAGATTTCCAAAGCTGCAGAGGGGCCTGGCTGACCTGTTGGCTGGCGCCTGGGGCTCTCAAAATACTGTTTCCAGGCCAAGTGCACGTCCATCCTCAAGAATGGGATGGACAAACGTATGGCCCCTCGGGGAACCCTCCTGGGAGATCTCTACTGTGCACAAAGAAGCCCACGGGAAGCACCAGGGGAAACAATGACCATTCACACCTCTCGTGGAGAAGAGCCCACTGGCCAGTGGGAGCCTGCACCGGTGTGTCCACGTCTGCTCCCAGGCTGTGGGCCGGGGCTCTGTGTCCCATGGGGCCTGGATTCGCCCCAGCAGAGCACTGCAGGGCTCGAGCAGACACCTCCCACAGACACAGGTCCCCGAGGCTGAAGGCTGAGATCCAGCCGGGGAGCAGCAGAGCCATGGCCCCGGGCATGGCTGTGACCAGACTGGGGAAGAAGCTCCTGTGGTGCCGCTCCGGCCCAGACCTGCAGGGTGGGGGAAGGCTGCTCCGGGGCAGGGAGGCACAGGGACGACTTTAGGGACGGTTTCTCGCCCCGTGGCGCTGCTCCTGGCCCCACTGTTCGCCTGGAAAATGCCCCCACAGCAGCCACGGCCCCCTCCACCACCCTGTGAGGCATCTGCCTCCCGGCCTCTGCAGAGCCGGCCATGGCTCACCCGGCTCCGCCGCGCTCTCCTGGCTCTGCCCCACCACGACCCCAGCCCCGCTGTCACCCCGAGGTGCGGTGGGTGCTGCGCCACGCTGCCAGGGCTGGGTGATGACCTGCCCACCTACCTAATTCCCGCGCTATCCACGGAGCAGCCCAGGCCTCTTGGGCTGGCAGGAGCACCAGGAGGAGGATAAGGAGGCGGGAGGGGGTCACCGCCCCCTGCACCTGCACCATGCTGCTGCCTATGCTGCGCTGCTGCTGGCTCTGCTGCTGCCGCTGGCACTACTGCCGCTGCTGCTGCTGGCGCTGCTGCTGCCGGCACTGCCGCTGCTGCCGCTGCTGCCGCTGCCGGCACTGCTGCAACTGCTGCTGCCGCTGCCGGCACTGCTGCAACTGCTGCTGCCGCTGCTGCCGCTGCTGGCACTGCCGCAGCGCTGCCCGCGGCACAGCAGTGCACACCAGGACACCTCCCAACGTCTCTCTGTGACCTCACAGCGCGGCTCTGTGACCTCACAGTGGCCTCCCCATCGCAGCCACGCCCCTGGGCACCGCCCCTCCTCCAAGCCCCGCCCCCTGCGGCACCGGCTGTGACACCCGCGGGGACCCAGCAGAGCAAAACTGAGCGACCCAGGCTCGTCCCCAGGCAGTGACCTGGGAAACACTGCTTTTTGGCTTGGCAGGGAGTCTGGCCGAAACACTCCCACAACAAGGAGACTTTGCTGCACCTCTGCAAGTCGGGGGTCTCTTTTGTCAAAGGGGACACAAGACAGAAAACAAAACTGCTGTCAATAAATCCCAGCTTTACTCAGCACGTGAGCCTTTTGCCTGCGGGCTCTGGGGTGGTTCCCTCTCATGCAGCACAAAATACTTGTGAAAGCTGCATCCCTGTCACGGATAGCCCTTGCCAACGAGTTACTGAGCCTGCAAAGTACTGCACTTCCTCCTTCTACAGCCCTGTGGGGGAGCAGAAGTGGAGGAGGGTGGACTTCTCTTGGGAGGCAGCGCTGGCCAATGTGTCCTGGTTTGAAATAAAACCAAACCAATTTTCTGTTCTGTAACTTTACATCCTAGCTAGGCCTCCTCTAACTCTCTGAAATTAACGGCATATTGTGGAGAAAACTGCTCATTCTCAGAATGATAAGACCAATGATTGTGCTCCATGTCAAGGAACGGTGTGCAGGGAGGCCCTCGCTTATACTTATTGCTATAACAACCAAGGTCAGCCAATTTCGTTATTTGCCCCCTTAGAGGGTTGGAAACGGAAAAAACATAGAGGGGTCACATCAGTGGGGAGGAGCGGACAGGACAGGTGACCCAAACCTGACCAACTGGGGTATTCCATCCCACCTGCCCCATGCTCAGTATAAAAGCTGAGGGATCAAAGGGTCAGCCCCCTTCTTGCGATGGCCGACGTCCAGAGAGGACTCTGTCTGTTCATCTGCCTTTGATCCCGATCCGTGTGTTCCTGACTCCAGAGCCGGAATCCAGTTCCCATTCGTCACTGAGTCCAGTCTGGGACTTCCCCAGTGCCTGCCGGTGACGTGACTGTCATCCTGGGAGCTTGATACGGTTTTGTATATATTGTATCTATTTCATTATTTTCTTCTTTATTTTTATTTTAATATTAATTCTTCATTAAAGTAGTTTAGTTCATTCTAAACTTCTAAATCTCCTTATCTCTTTCTCCTCCTCTCTCCTCTTTTGGGGGGGGGAGAAGGGGGAGGAAGGGCCATCTGTCGGTCTGGTTTTGGTAAATTAGGCCGAAACCACGACACCATGGGAGCGCACGGGCCACTGGGCAGACTGGGGGATACAGGGTGCTCGGCCCAGGAGGAGGAGTGCTGGCAGGAGGTGCTCATATGATAGGGAAACTGTCACCTGGCTGTGCCCCGTGAGCACCCCACTGTGTGTCCTCACCCTGCACCCGCACACAGCTGAGCTCTACACGGGGTCTGGCTCTCAAGACACTTTTCTGCCTGGTCCATCCCCTCCCCAGCTCTCCCCACCTCCCCTGCTCTCTCCCCAGCCCAGCCAAGACCAGCAGAGCCCCCCAGTCTGGGCTGGCCCCACAGTATTGCCCACCACAGGGTGATGCAGAGCTCTGGGCGCTCACCCCGCAGTCACAGCCCCTCCGAAGAGCACAGCAGGTCCTGGGGAGGAAAAAGAGGTCTCAGCCTGGGTCATCAGCGCCAGGGCCGAGTCCTAGCAGCAGCTTCAGGAGACAGAGGCCAGTGCTTTGCTCATGTCCATGTCCCCTCCATTTTCTCTGCTGCTCTTCTGGTGTGCTGCACTACAAAGGCAAGTGCTGCTGAAAATTGTGTAACTGCTAGAGTCATACACCTTTCGACATCACTGCAGGCTGTAGTGGAGCTGAGCCCAATTTCAGGTGGGCGATAGTAACAATGGTGCTTCCAGGCTTAGAGCTCTCAAATCTCTCAAATCTCGTAAGCGTTATCTTTTCTTCCAAGATTTTCTACTGCCAATCTGTAACCCAAATTTAGCCATCAAACGCAGGATGCTGCAATATTTATATCTAAGGAATCTTTCTCTTTTACTGCATGAAAGAAAAAAAAAACCCAACAAACCACAAACAGTAGTAGTGAAAAGTATGGCCAGAAGGCCATAGGGGCTAGTCGTAGAAGTGCCACTGTATTCTAAGCTGGACAGAGAAGCTAGGAGATTTGAAGTTGTACTGATTTTGACTGAGATAGCGTTAATTTTCTTCACAGTAGCTAGTATGGTGCTATGTTTTGGATTTTTGATGAAAACAATGTTGATAACACAGGGATGATTTTAGTTACTGCTCCACAGTGCTTAAGTAGCGCGAAGGCCTTTTCTGCTTCTCACCCGTTCCTTCCAGGGAGTATGCGAGGGGTGGGCAAAAAGCTGGCAGAGGCCACAACTGGGACAGCTGACTAGCCAAAGGGATATCCTAGACCATATGGTGGCCTGCACAGCAATAAAAGCTGGCGGTGGGGAGAAGGAAGAGGGAGATGTTCAGAGTTATGGTGTTTGTCTTCCCAAGTAACTGTTACGTGTTATGGAGCCCGGCTTTCCTGGAGATGGCTGAACACCTGCCTGCCGATGGGAAGCAGTGAATGAATTCCTTGTTTTGCTTTGCTTACGTGCACAGCTTTGTATTACGTATTAAATTATCTGCATCTCAACTCACGAGCTTTCTCACTTTTACCCTTCTGATTCTCTTTCCCATCCCTCTAGGCGGGAGTCAGTGGGTGGCCGGATGGGGCTGAGCTGCTTGCAGGGATTAAACTACGACAGAAGTTCAGTACTGATTCTGACAGGGAGTAGCGAACAGTCAAATGTACTTTTGGAATATTTACACCAAAGGCAGTACAGCTCAGTGAGTGCAGCTCCTTGTAGTGGGGATATAAGTTATGGTCTTTTGAACATGCCTGAAACTGTACTGTGTAGTTAGTTAGCTTGTGATGTTTGCTGTGTCTAAGCTAAGAGCATAAGCACTTGCTCAGAAATTTGTATGAAGGACAGAGAAGTAAGAGCAACTTGAGGAAGACCAGGCTTCTTATTCATAATTGTCCTGTTAGGTTTTTTTGCTTTGTTCCACACACCGCCACCCCACCCTCCTTAAGTCAAACCTGGAGGGGAAAGAAGCAACTAAATATTAAGAGTGCCTTAATATTTAAGCATGCTGTGAGGTCTTTTGAGGGTTACGGTGCATACAAGATGTGTTTGGGTTCATGTTCTGGGTTCAGTATCTACAAGGAACAGACCTCAGTGAGCCAGAGGGTGAGTTCTAGAGCTGGGTACTTCAGAAAGTTTTCAGTACCCCAAGCCTTAAGTTTATAATTTATTGATTAGGTTTTGGCATTTTTCAATAGCAAAATATGGTATATCCTGGCAATAAGCTTTCTATGTGTAGACAACTGTACAGAACAGAAATGTGAGAACAGTTTATGTAAATTATTTTCTTTTTCAGCTGAATTTACCTCAGCTTAGTTCCATAATTTTAAATATCTGGTATAAACTATTTAATGAAAACCTTAACATTCTGTGCAATTTGCTTAAGAAACTAAGTGAGAAAGGTATAATCGAAAGTGGAATTTGCCTGTCTATTCCTCATCTGTCTGCTATAATGAAGCTCTATTAGTATAAACCAGTTTCATACTGTAATTGCTAAATATCCATCTTAATGGTTTTAACAGAACAACTTAAATGGCTTTAAAGGAAAGTGAACGTTTGCCCAGCATAGTTACACTAGCTCAAGCGAGCAAAACAAACAAACAAAAATAAGTCAAAACACATATAACTGAAGCTTAAAAATTAGTCTTGAGTGATATTACTCATAATAATTAAGAGATTGATAAACCAAGAAATTTTATATTGTCTTTGCGTTTTTTTCAATACTAATGAAATGGTACAGGGAACTGAATCACTCGCATAAGGCCAGGTATCAGATCTCTTCAGACTTTCTCAAAGACTCACTCCCAGAATCTGCCCTATGCCACTCAGTGTCTCTGATTTAGAAAACAAAAAAGCTCTGAAACTTATCTAATGTTATAAACTATCGGGCAATGACAGTATGGTGCAAACTGCAGAGTGTGCGAGCACTTGTGTCACTTCAGAGAAACTGGGACTTTTTCGTCCTTATAAAAAAATGTGAAGAAATATCACAAGAGAATGAGAGTAAGTCCCTTACCATTTCTTTTATTACTGTCCCAGAAATTGGTCTTATTGTAAGCATATGCATGAAAGAGAGGCTACAATAAGTCATAATGGTTGAGGATCATTTAGACAAAACATCGCCGTTGTCATTTTCTTTGAAATCTTTGAATGCAAATGAACACAAAGGAAGCTTAATAAAGATTTTAAATGAAAATGTTATCGAGTTACATGAATACAAAAGGTCTATTATTCTAATACTTAATTAACTGAGTTTTTAAAAGTAATTTTGTACATGGCTGGCAGCACTTGGCACAGTTTTAAACTCCCTATGATTCTGTCTGCTGCTTTGGTTCTGGTTCCTCCACCATTTTGAGACCAGACATTCATATAAATGCTCCAAGGGATTTGATAGAACAAAGGACAAAGCATTTTGGCGTAACACGATCAGTGGTTTTCTCCAACTTCCCATTGGAAGGAGGGAAAAGAGCAACTTAAGGGAAAGCTGAGATTAATTTTTATAGTTCTGGTACCTGTTGAGGGTTTGAAAAAAAAGAGTAGGGTGTTCTTTGAATCCTTTACAGGGATCCCCAACCCCAGTTGCAAGGACAAGAGGTGAAGAAAGCAGAATTTTTCTCTTTCCTGAGGTAACTGTGGTCCTGGTGACTCCAGGATTTAAAGTTAGGTGCTGAGCAGAACCAGATCCTAAAGACCTGAACTTTATTTCTTAGAGGATGTTGAAGGCTTGCTTGAACAAAGACAGAGACTGACCCCAGGAGTTCCTGATGAAGTTTTTCAGTCGGCTTGGGCTTCTCTCTCTGTGTCTGGACGTAGCGATCTGGAACAAAAGTGTCCTGTGGGCAATGTCGTTTGTCAGGAGCATGGAAGAGTCAAGCCGGTGGTTTTTGCCAGTGCCTTACACGGCACTGTTTTTTAAATGGCACTGGAGGTGTATCCAGGCAACACCCAACAACTGTGATTCTGAGAATATAGGACTAGGAAGACTTTTAATATGGTTTTTTTTTTTGGTGTTTGGTTTTTTTCTGTCTCCATTTGGGCTTTATACAATTTCAAGTATCTCTGTTTTGGATTATTTCTGGAGTGCATTGTGGGAGGGAAGAGGGCAAAAGACAATTTCATTATTCTTTGTTTTTAAAACCATTTAAATACTGCTTCATGGAAAGCAGTGTACTGTGAAGAATTTTGCATTATGTTTGCTCCATTACGCTTTTTGTCTTTATATGATGGGAAAGATGCTAGGAAAATATGCTAATAGAAATTTTAGTCATTTGATATTGGACATATCTGGAAGAAAATTCACTTTCTTACAGTCAGAATCTTTTTTTAATACTTGAAAATTGCTGACATGGAACAAGAATGATTTTTTTTTGGAGACAAATGGTAGGTCTCCGTCTTTTATGAGTGGAGAAATAGAATAAGACTTTAGAATTCCATTGCAGTCTGAAAATGAAAAGTATCTAGAAAGGGATGTAGAGGTATCTTTGAGAAAAAATTACAGCCTCTGAAGTTCTCTACCATGCTAATGTGCAGATTCTCACACACCGCCCCCCCCCGGATAGTCTAGCATACTTGGAGGTTTTTTGTGGCTCTTTTCAAGACCTGTGCTGAATACTGCCAAGCACTCATCCCAGCACTACTTCCCGCATAACACTCTGTTTGCTTCAGATCGTCTTCATCTTTGGTGTGGGAAAATCCAGTGTTGCCTTAACAGCAGAAGGCCTTTGATGTTGACGTAGTGTAGGCTTCCTGTCCTTTTTCTGTTTGATAATCAAGCTGTGCTTTTGGAAACCCTGACATTCCACTGCACATTGCTGGTGTGGACAGGTAAGCAGCTGGGTGTTTCCTGCAGGCCACTGATGCCTGCTCATCCAGATTCATACTCCATTTTATGTACGTGTGCACCCTGATCTGTTGAAAGCTTATGGATTTGTGTCAGCTCTGAAAGAAGCTCTAAAGAAAACTTCCCCATTTATGAAGCCCCAAGAGCCAATCTAGGTGCCTTCTGTTGGAGTAAGTCTTTTCTTTAATAATGTGCACAAAATCAAAGCTGACTGAAAGAGACTGCTGAAAGGGGAAAACTGGTTATTAGGCACACTGGTCTTGGAATTGTTTTTGCCTTTTTATTAGATCAGAAATACCAGATGTAGCAGGCAATTAACTCTGTAGAGGTGCAATGTACTTTATTACTTTGAACCAGATGAGATTCTGCAGTGATGCAGGTCTGTATTTCGTATTCTTAATGTGAATAAGAGCTTTCAGTTTAAAAAAAGACTTAAGAGAAATAGCAAGGGCTTACGAGTCTAAAAATATTGTTGCTTTCTGGGCCACAATGCCAGAGCTTTGGCTTTCTGAGCCAATAAATCCAGAGTGTCCTTTCACTCAGATGTGATTAAGTAAATTGGCGAGTAGTATGCTAGATTAATTCTCAGAATACTTGAGATCTGGGTGAATATATCCTTGGTCTGTTGAGTAACACTTAAGTTGTTTCACTTCATTGTCTTGTTTTTTGTGTCTGTCAAAACGGTAACAATATCTTTATAGCTATTTTTTAAAATGTATTCATATCTATTCAGGAAAAGTGCTATTAAAACAGATGTAATTTTGTTTCTTTATTATTTATAATAATTCTTTCTTGTTAGGTTGACATACAAAGGCAAAGATACACAGTTTATATTTATCATTGATGAAAAAGGCAAATGCTGTCAGAGGTACACTTGGTGCACAATGTCATTAATTTGAATAACTTCATCAGAGATGCCAAAGGAAATAATCTTAACTCTTTAATACAGTAATTTATTTTGCCTCTCTTTTTTTCTGTAAAAGGAATGCATAGGTATTGCAAGTGGTAATACTGTCCCTTTTCCTCCTGCTCTCACTTTAACGATGTGAGAAATTTACTGTTCAGTTACATCACTATTGAGAACATCGAGGATTCCTTATGATATATGATAATTAAGGGAATAGTTGTCAGAAGACAGATTTGTGTCCCTCTGTTTTGAGCTGTTTTATGGCCATTCAAATAATTGAAACTTTCAAGGAAAGGCATAATAACACCCTTTTAAATTACTAAATATTCTAGACTCAGATTCTGCTTTCTCCTATGCCAGTGTGTTTTGGGAATAAGTCTTTAGTAAAAAGTGAGTTTGTACAAATGCAAAATTGAGGGAAGTGAAATGACTCATTTTCAGTCTTTGTGTTGGTAGCATGTACAATGCCATTAATATACTACATTTATTTCTTTATATCTGTTTGATTAAGAAAATTTAAGAAAATATGTTCCACTGAGAAAATTACATGCTATATGCTTGCTTATTGGAAGATCTTCACTGCACTTTTTTCCTTCTCACAGCTCATACTTATATTACTGTTTAATTTCCATGAAGTTCTTCGGGGCAATTAGTTGCCTTAGAGGTAATTTTAAGATACCCATTACTTTTAATCCACAGTGCTCTTTGAGTAGACATCTTCTGTGAGAAAATATGAAGTGTTCTTTTTAGCAAGAAGATCACAGAGCAACGTACAAAGTGGCTGCTAAAAAAAAAAAAAAGCCTGATATTTTTCATTGTCTTTCTTTGTCTTTTGTTTGCCTTTTCATGAGAAAAATCAGTAGCACTTAGTTTCAAGTGAGACCTTCAATTAGTATTTAACTGACTATAAGTAATTATATTGCAATTAATTTCTTATCTGAATCACTTAATTTAAAGTGTAACTGAAAAACCTTGGGGTTTGAGGTAAGTAATAAGAGTAAAAGTCTGATAGCAATTAAAATTAAGATAGTTAGATATACCACCCTGTAGGTATTGACTTTTAGGGCTGCATAGCATCATGCACTTCCAACATGGACACCAGCATTGGTAAATAAGCCAGAGTTAATTTTTGGTGTAAGCCCAGTATTTGAGTGATCTCAGTAGTGCTCAGACTCTGTGACGAAATATCTGTTACCACAGAAAAACAGATTAAAACCCTTGAAGTAATCATCAGACTAGATATGAAAAAAAATGAGATCATATCATATTTTTGTTTTGAGTCTGTTAGCTTAGTAGAGGTTAATTTACTTTGCTATTTCCTCCACCCTCAAACTGAAGCAGGAAACTCCTTGAGTTGAAGTGAATGCAGAACAAAGTCCATGGGGCTCCAGATACAGGTTGTAAGCAGAGAACTCATTCAGAAATGACTTCTTGTGAGACATTCCGCTTCAGTCCATAGGCTTTTGATGAGCTGCCTTTGGCGCATTCGTTCTGGAAGGAGTGTTTTTCTAATGTGTTCACTGTTCTGTGAGCCATGTGGTTATGGCCCAGTAACAGGCAGCATTCACAGAGCGTACTAGGTGATGTGGCTTGAATCGTTACTGTTGGATTTTGGATATCTCTCCCTCTTTTGCCCATACAGGAGAGGGGGAGAAAAGTTTGTATGATTTTGCATGATGTCAGTGCATTGACATTCTGTGAGTGTAGAGGTAAGATGAGGGTGAGCCGTGCTACAGGAAAGAAAACACTGATGCTTTTAGTGAAGTTGAAGTCTTACTGGGTTTTGTTGCAGTCACAAGCTTACCTCGTAAGGAGAAAAATCTTGTCTTCACAAAACAGCTTTCTCTTTAGTATGGAAAATTTTATTGTGACTGTGGGATAAAGGTTAGACCAAGTTCTGATTCCAGCTCTTTAACAGCTTCAGAGTGTGGCCTGACAGCCGTCATTATAACAAAGACTGAATTTTATTTATCATTATGAGAAAGACAGACAATCTGAATTTAGTTTGGTATTTTAAGTGCAGTTATCGTGAAGAACAAGAAAATCATAACACCAACTATTTGTGATTCTGAAACAATGCTAAGTTACACAAATGTCCAATTGATTTTTCACTTTTATAGCTGAAGATAGCATTTAATCAGTACCATATATTGCTTTGTCAGATACTTCAACAGTAGAAGCGTACACCGGTGCAGACACCTCTTTTAAACGCCATTGATATTTACAGTGTCGTTGTACATACTTACTGTTGTATCATTTACTGTTTTAATTTGAGTATGTGGTATAGACTAGGTAATTTTACAGCTCTGAAAATTGTTATAAAGTACTTTAATATTTTATAAATGAATTTCATCCAAAAGATTTAATCAGTGGTGGGACCAGCTAACAGCTGCACTGAATCAAGTTGTACTAGAGGGTTAACAGCGAAGGAGAAAAATGAGCCTATGCTCAAACTAGTTTTTTAGTGTTGAAGTATTTGCATGGGGGAGATGGGTTGAATGGCTACCTGCTGGAAGACAGCTGAGAGTTGATGACGGTAATGTACATCACTCTGTGCTCCTTTTTTCCAGCCTGAATGTGAGCCGGCCATGATGAGAGCTAGCTGCCTTGTCAACTTTAAATTCTGGTTTTCAGTACGCAGCAGCCCATATCAGCTGATGTGCAGCTGGTCTGTTGTTGCTGTGTGGATGGGGGAGTGTCTGAACCCCTGCCCTGAACCCTGCAGTGAGCACAGCACCTTCCCCCAGCACTGCAGTTGTGAGATCTGGACCAAGAGATCTGGACTTTTCTGGACCAAGGGTCCAGAAAAGAAAAAATTGTTTAGCAAACAAAGGTCAAGAATAACGCCTTTTGCTTTTACAAGGACAGAGTAATTTAGTGGGTATTGTATATGTATATATATATAGTATATGTATACTTGAAAGACTTTGTAACCTCTGGTCAATGACTTATTTTGAATTAAAAGAAAAATGTTACATTTAGGACAGTTTTCAGAAATGTAGCTTCAAGAGGCTCTGTCATACTTCCAGCTGTCATCAGGCAGAGCCTAAGAATTTTTGAACACTACAATTCTAAACTTTTATCCAGTTATTTGATGATAATAAATAGAGGTCAGTTAGTTTAATTTCTTTTAAAGAACAGATTTATTTATTCCCCTTTTACACCTATTTCTTTTTTATTTCCCATATTGAATTTTACTCTTCATTATTAAACAAAATCATAAAGCTGTTCTGTAATTAAGAAGTTGGTCAACACATTTGAAAATTCTCATTTATTTTCTACAGATTACACTAAGGCTAACTGAATATGAAAATAATAGAGAAATTCTCAAGAAATAGCTGTTTTAATTGGGTCCAAAGAGAAGGCAGATATCTAATAAAACTTGTTACCATTAATTGTGGGGGGGGAAGGTGTATGCAGTGTTAACTTGAAATGAGTTTCAAGCAAAAGATATTGATTTGACACTTGTGAGTATGACTTTATGCAGCACATAACCTGTGGAATTCGTTGCAGTAAGGTATCAGGCAGGCCAAGAGCTCAAGAAGATTGAAACAATATTTATAATGGTGAATGAAATATCCACTGTAACATTTTCTGGAACACACATATATATTTATTGATGAATGTATAACAGTATAAGGCATACAATGCCATAAGCCAAACAGATGAGATTTTAAGCATCTTATAATATAGAAAAAGGTAACTTCTGTGAAAGTCAAGATGTAGAATTAAAAGTATAGTCCATTATGGAAATTTTTATTTCTATATTGTGGAACTTTTTCTAAGCAAAATTAAGCTGTGTGGAAAAATGCCCATACTTGTCTGCAGTGGATCATGAAAAGTATAGACTCAGATGAGTAGATCCTTGTAGATCTGGCCCAAAAAGCTAATTCACACCTCTGTTATGAATGGTTTGGTGATTGTTTATTTTCCTGTTGAAAATAACATGAGTATTCCATGAGTTTGTCCCTGTTTTTTGGCATTGTGCTTTTTGTCAGAAAAAGAATGTTTAGAATTTGTATACATAAAGAGGGATACTTACTATGCCACTTCTACCTTATTTGTGGAAAATACAAAGCAGAAGTTTGGATTCTGTGGGCTTGTGGGGTTTTTTGTTTGGTTTGGGTTTAGTTTTGGAATATGTGGTTCTGTAGTTAGTAATGATCACATGAAATTCCTTTTATATTGATAAAGCTAGTACAGAGCAGAGAAGAGGTTTCCTAAGATAAGCACATTCTTCCGTGTGATGAAACTATGTATTACAGCTGTAATTAGCGTGATGCTGTGTGTTGTTGCCAGTGTCTTCAAACTGTGCTGCTAGCATGAGTCCAATCCCAAACACACTGATCGAATCAGTCCTCTGGAGGAAGCCTTCCCCTGCAGGGTGATCCATCAGTGGCTTACAGCTGGCAGTGGAATTTTGTGCCTGGACAAATGAGAACTGGACCTGTCCTTAGAGGGATGTGCTGCAGAACAGTCTCTCAAGAGAAGAGGTGGATGCCTGCTTGCCTGGTACTTGAGAAATAAACTGGTCAAAGAAAAGTGGAGGAGAGTTGTCTGTTGCCCAGAGGGATGAAATCTTTCCTGATTATCTTCATGATTTTAGGGAGATTAAAGTGCTAACTACGCATGCCTTTCTTCATACTGCTTCTTTGAAAGCATGTTTAGTCCAGTTTTATGAATTACTATTTTCTGACTGTATGTAGCATATATGAACATGTTCCAAAGTGTCAACATTTCAGAGTTGGCATCAGTCAAAATAATGAATTGGTCAAACCATGCTAATGTATATTTTAATTTCATTGTGAAATGCTGTTTAGGGGCCAGCAGAATACGCTAATGTATTTTTCCATCCTTACAGAAGAAATTATCAGGTTAATATAATGAATTGCTTTGAATTTAGAGTTGTTGTTGTCCTACTGTAATTTGATGGGAGAGTATTTGGTTATTGAAGCATTAATTGTATTAATTTGAACTGAAGACTTTTTACTGGTTATCATTCCCATTCTAAAACATGTATATGACAATTCTGTACATTGTGGAAAACAAGCAGAAATTGCTCCTCTTATTTGGATGGCTATATTTGTGGTTCTTTTCTGAAAAGGAAAATGGTAACTATACCAAAATAAAATAAAATCAGGAGTAGTGTTTGTTGCAGACTACTTATTTTGACTTTGGAGAACTACATAGAACAGCCATTGGTAGACCATAAAAGTCAGGTTAAGAGAAAACATCCCTAGGTTCCCTTCTGCTTTAGGCTTGTTTCTCCACCCTGGGGCTTGAGCAAAATTATTGGCAGAAGTGAATGGAATTCCTATCAGTGTACAGAATCCCAAACAAAATTCAGAGCGCTGTTATCTGATGGTGCTTTGCTGTAATGCAGATGGATCCATTCTCTAAATTGCTCTCTCAAGTACATTCTGTTGCATTATCAGTAATTTATTTTAGAGTGCTGTTTTTGTTATGTGAATGAAGTTGAGATAAAGACAAACCACCTGAAAGTCTCTGCAGGGAGATGCTTTAGTTTTGGTTGAAATTAGGTACCATGTGGAATTAGTACAAAAGGATGCCTGTATAACAGAGAGTTTCTTTCAGCCTGTATGGAGCACAGCAGACCATGTGAAATGAATGAAATGGGAGACTGGTAGAGATTTGCAGGAATACTTTCATTAAGTAGAAGGTAATCACTTGAAGAGTGATGATTAAAATGGTAATTATTTGTATTTTTTTTTCTACTAGGTGACATTCAAGTGGCAAACTGAATGCATTCTCCAACAGTGAAGTATGTAGTCATATAATTAAAGAAGCATGCCTGAAGGAATAAAATGGGTACTGCATGTGTAACCTTACATTTGTTCCAGTACATGCTTGTAAATTTGTCACTTTGTCTTTCACTGCTGTCACTAATCTGATGGCTTTATAACCACCAGGCATGTATGAGCTTGTAGGACTGAATGTTCAAAGTGCATTTAGATATATATTATAAGATATATCATATATGACATATATGAAGAAAAAAAAAATGTTACATTTCATTCCTTCAAGTTTTTTTTAAAAACACATATTATTTAATAATTCTGTTTTCAATTACTTATATATCAGACATCTTTTCTTCCTGTTTTATTCTTTGTGGAATGAAGCGAGAGAATGGAAAACAAGGTTTTGCCCTGCTGTGTGCTTCTGAACCTGTTAATCTCAGTGTTCATAGTCAGATTAAGCTGTAATGACCAAATAAGATTGTGTCTGAAATGAATGTGCCATTTGCCCTCACCTGTGTGAGGATGAGGGGCTGATTGTAGATTGAGTGGGTTAGAGACAGTGGCAAAGGAATGTGACAGAAGAGTTGAACTTGCTTTCATAGTAAACTGAGAATTAAACCTCAGGCTTCACATTTTTCACACTGAGCGATAGAGCTGCACAAGAACCATTTCATAACAGTTACTCACTCCATCAGTTGAAATGGCAGACCTGAATATTTGAAACCCACAGACTGGCTGAAGCTGGGGCGAGTTTGACTCTGCATCCAACTTTGTACGTGTTAGAGAGCATTATAAAGTGGCAAAATATTCATGGTATAGGTTTAGAGATAAAGTTAGGAAATTCCAGAAGAAGGAATGAGGTGAACATGTTGCAGTTTCCTCCGGACGAAATTATGACATCCCTATCTGTGAATGAGACTGAGTCTTCTCTCAGGCTAGAGCAGAACTCGTGTCTCAGAAAAGTAAATGCTTATGGCATTTCTGTAGCTACTCATATTTTGCAAATACTAAATAGCGTGTCAAAATACAGATTTGAATTATAAAATGAGATTTTTTCTGACTTTAAAAAAGTTGAATGCAGTTTTAAAGCATTGAGTTCTGTATTGCTTTTGCCACTAAATTGTATATTAAAGCAAGATGTTTCCATCTGGTCACAGAATGTGCTGTACAGCGTTAGACACCTCTGGCTAGATTTGCATAAGGGCACTGATGGAAATCATGTTTGGTAGCTGAGCTTTAGATGAGTGGTGAGTTCTTGTGGCTTAAATTTGTTTTATACCTAATGTTTGTGTCTAAACTTAGTAGTTTCATTCTTCTTGTCTCTCTACCTCACTTCTGTGCATGAAAAGAAAAAAAGGGGTAACTGCTCAAACTAAAGTGCCTTTGTGAAGATGAGCTGGTATCTAAATGTGCTATGACTGGAATAGTACAGAACTCCCTGAAGGAACAATTTTTCATGAGTATTGCGTTTTTACAGTGTATGGTAGATATGGCCTTGTTCTACGGGAAATGTGAAAAGGAAACTAATGTATAAACGCCTATCAAGTAAAGTAAGTTGTACTATATATATGTATATATATACACTATATATATGGGTGAGTTTGTGGGAGCACATGTGAAAGATGCAGATTTGAAATACAAATAAATTCAGTTTTAGCACTCCCTCTTACAGGGATTTGCAATGTGAGTAATTTGAAATGACTTTTATACAAATTAAATATAATAATGTCAAGTCCATAGCACAGATTTCTTGCTAGAAATATTTTTCTTACAAATTGTTTGAGCATCACAAACTACATGACTGCTTCTACTGTAGCCATGTAGTCATGTGTTTTGTAGGAACTTTTTCCCCTCATGTCATGGTTTTTAGAAATATGACTATTAAATTGAGCATTAAAAAACCTGCTGTCCTTTTAGCATAGACATTTATCAAATTGTTTAGGACCATCTTTTTCTTTTTCACCAGATGTGCCTTCAAATCTTCCTGAGGTAAAAGGAATTTTTTAAAAAGTTACTCTTTTTTGAAGTATAGCAGCTATATACAGCCATCTAAGAGGGTCTGCGTTGCAAGTAAAGCTTTTTCGTGGTTGGTTGACAGTAAGCCGAAGCCTAGTTTCCACAGAGTTGTCTGTACTGACCCCATTGCTGCAGCTCTGGCACTTTCCCCGCTCTCCTGAATTTCTTGCTTCCATTTCCATGTCATCCACTCCTTCCCCTAACTGCTGGCAGGGCAGGAGTCAGTAAGTGTGTCGCAACAGCCACAGCCTGTTGCATGCAGTGGGCGAGCGGCTTGGCTGGTGAGTGTATGTGCCCGTTGGCCAGCTGCCTGGATGGACAGAGCACGAGCTGGTGGTTGACACCTAACTCCTGTTTAGGACAGGTAAATTGGGGGGGAGGGAACACTCTTTCCTACCCAGTTTGCATTAAATTCATAGAACTTCAGTATCTTTGAGATTTACTTGACCAACAGGGTAATGGCTTTGGAACAATATATAGCTCAATTCCTTGTGATTCTTTTCCTTAGAGTGAAAAATAGATATGCACACATATGTGTGAAGCTAGCTTTCCTTTGAGAAATTCTTGAACTTGAAAGATTTTGGAACTTCTTATTTCAGATATTTTGGAAATACCATCTCACCCCCGCCACCTTCTCCCAACTGATTTCAATGAAAGCTGATGTAAAGCACGTTTTAGAAACCACATTTAGGTGCTAAGAAATACAGAGTTGGCAGTGGAGGGTGGCTGGAGAATGAACTGTGAGAAAGACTCCATTATTTCAGGAAGCTTCTCATAGAGAAGTTGCTTTTAATTGTAGTGAATTCTTCTGTGGTTGTATATTAAAATGCATCACTGGTTCTCCATTGGTGAATGTAGTGTGAATTCAGAATGTGTCTATTCTGAAATCTCTGAATGAAAGCTTCTTCAGAAGCAAAGCACTGAAGACAGAGGATTCTTCTGGACTACTGAACATTCACTGTCTGTGGCAAGTAAGCATGCACAGGTATCGTGGTTTTGACTGGATTGACCAATCAGAATGACAGATGGCCCCTCCCTCCACCCTCTAAGAAAAAGAGAGGAGAGGAAGAGATAAAGAGATTTATGGGTTTAGAAAAAAATTAAACTAATGAAAATATTAATAAATAATGAAATAATAAATAATAATAAGCAAATAAAAAAAAAAAAAGAAAAAAGTGTACAATATATACAAAACCATATTGAGCTCCCAGGATGACCACCATCACCAGCAGGCACAGGGAAAAGTCCCAGACTGGACTCGGTGACGGACAGGAGCTGGATTCCAGATCTGGAGTCAGGAATGCTTGGATCCAGATTAAAGGCAGATGAACAGACAGGGTTCTCCTCGGTCATTGGCCATTGAAGGAAGAGAGTTGACCCTTTGATCCCTCAGCTTTTATACTGAGCGTGATGCAGATGGGATGGAATACCCTGTTGGTCAGGTTTGGGTCACCTCTCCTTGTGGGAGACTGGCTAGCTGAGAAGGGTCGCCTAGACATGATCCAGCTGGCCGAGCAAGAACTTGAGAAACATCGGATTCAGCCCCTGTAACTGCTGAGCTGGCAAGGACACCCTGTCCTTGACTGTAATTGTTGTATGATAACAGGGAGATTGCAGCTGCTCAGGCATGGGAAAAGAGGATGAAAGTAACTGTAAAGAAGGAACTAAGGGCGGGGTTGAAGTTTGGAGGACAGGCCAATCAGAAAGATGTATTGCAGAATATGTATTAGCTAATTATAATGAAGCATAAAAGACGGCTGTACTATTCAATAAACGAAGCTTGCTGATCACTCATATTGAGTGACTCTGTCTTCCCTCCGTCGCGACATCTCCTGTCCGCTCCTCCCCACAGGTGGGACCCCTCTACGCTTCTCCGCTTCCGACCCTCCAATGGGGCAAATAACAAAGTTACCTGACCTTGGTTGTTATAGCAATAAGTATAAGCAAGGGCCTCTCTGCACACCGCTCCTTGGTATAATATGGTTTTATCACTGAGAGAGTGAATGGTTTCTGAACAATATGCTGTTAATTTCAGAGTTTAGTTAGTTGGAAGAGGCCCAGCTAAAAAGCAAAATTACTGAACAGAAAATTGGTTCTGTTTTACTTCAAACCAGGACATTAATCAAATCTAGTTTTTTTCCTTTCTGTTTTCCTCCTATGAAAGGTTGCTCTGTTAAGTATTAAATGTCTCCTTTATGTGACTGTTTGACTGTGGCATTGTTTTCCTTTTTTGTTTTTTTGGGTAGTACTTATTCTAAACCTCTAGCAGAGTATGTATAACTGTGTCCATTTTGCTCAAAGAAATTTATTCTTTTAGGTAATCTGTTTCACTCTTACTCCATTGCTTATATATAAAACTTCATACAGCTTATAGATATAGCTTATATAGTCTAGTTTAAAATTCTACTCTAGTAATTTGTGGTACTGTTCCCCTACTGCAAAGATAATGTAACTATTGCTGCCATCATTACAGAGTGACGATAGTAATTTCTATGCAGTCCTTTGGACTAACTCAAGAGTTCCTTTTGTTCTGTCTGTGATCGAAATCTTCCACTATTTAGTGGTGTTGGGTTTTGGTTGGTTGGTTGGTTTTTTCCTTTTTGAATTGAAGAAATAGCACGGTTTTACTCCTTTCTATACATAGTACTGTAGTCCATAGTGTTTCTGGTATGCTGTATCTGTCTTTCACAGGAAAAATATCAGTTGTATACAGCAACTGAACTCAAACATTAAATAAAACCTTCAAAAAGTGCTAATAGTGAGGATAGAACTAAGCAGTCTGGGTGGCATTATCTCAAGAATGATGAGAGAACAACAATAAATAGTGTGGGAGTACAAAGGATAGCACTTGTTTAAAAAAAACCCAACAAACAAAAAAACCCAACCAACCAAACAAAACCAAACAAACCCAAACCACAAACCCCTAGTCAGACATGTCATATGATGGATCATCCTTTGTTAAGTAGATAGTGTGACAATTGCAAGGGGTTTTTTTGCGGGTGGTTTGTTGGGGTTTTTTTGATGTTCAGACCTTCTAGTAGTTAATTAAATTTTGCCATTGGTGGTGAAATATTAAATGAAACATTTTGCAAATTAAATCACAGAATCACAGAATCTTAGTGGTTGGAAGGGACCTTTGAGATCATCGAGTCCAACCACATTAAAAAAAAAAAAAAAAGAAAAAAACCGCACACACAAACCCACACAAAAACAAAACAAAACAAAACAAAAACCCAACAACAACAACAACAAAAAAAACACACCAAAAAAAAAAAAAAAAAAAAAGCACCCGCCAACTAAAGCCCACACCCATAATCTCACACACAACACCCCACCACAAACCAACAATCCCGGGCACTAGAGCATGCCCTCATGCCCTGAAGAGCCATGTCTACAAAATCTGTCAACTGGTTTGCTGTATGTTTCACATCAAGTGTATCAACTTTTTTTTTCCCTATCAGAGGTTGAACAGACTAATTTAGCTATGCCAAAACCAAGAGCAGCATCTAAAAGCTGCTGGATGTAGAGAAGAGAAGTAGGAGGGGAAAGCAGATAGAGCCCTGATATCACACCCAGGGGGCTCCTAGCCGCCATGTTCCCCACCAGCATGCAGGGCAGTAAGCCTGGGAGGCACTGGGCTTTCCTCTGGTATGCAGCTCTCTGAGAGGGCCTGTTCTGAGTGTGGGAGAGTCTGCCCTGTCTCTGGTGAAACGAGCCTGTTGTTGGAGGGAGTCAGTATGTTCTTGGCTCACCATGTTGAACCCCATGACTTCTGTTTGCTGAGTTGATCTTTTCCCTGTTGAATGACTGAGATAAGTATTCCTTTGAGTATTTTACAGCCAAGTAAAATGTTTAACTACTTCTGGACGATAATTCACCATAATCTCCCTCGTGCCCTGAAACTTTCTGTTGAGCTGATTGAGCCCCCTCACAACTTTGATATATGTTTGCACTCCCAAGCTTTCTGCCTATGAAAAAGCATCTGCCTCTGAAATAGGACTGGAAACGTGGTCATGAAGGTTGAATCTGGATGTCTGCTTAATGGAGTATTATGTGTTTGGGACAGTTTAGCTGCAGTTGTTTGCTTGCGGGACAGTGTTTTTTCCTTATTATTCTAGCAGGCCATTGCATGTTAATCTTCTGGTGCAACCTGGGAGGTTCAGGTAATGCTTCTGCCTGTGGTGTGTGACCTTGGGCTGTGGGTTTATGAGGTTCATGATTTTGTACCTTGCAATGCTCCCATAGCTGATGAGTGGAGGGTAACAGGATGGAGCCAAGGCGATGCCAGCTTTCAAGCTGCAAGACTCACGAAGGGCCTTCAGTACCAGCAGGACGTGCTTTGTTGTTCAGCATGGGTGATATTTCCTGGGGGTGGCCTGTCTGTTTGTAGGTTTGGCAGTATTTTACTGGTATGATGATGAAGTGGGGAGCAATCCGTTCCAGCATAGTCCTGGACATCCCAAATCCTCCAGGCAAGGTACCACAAGGAAATCCCCTGCTGCTGTCCCCTTACCTTCCAAAGTCCCAGAGCACCTGCAGTGCTTGGTATCAGTTTGCCTTCCCAGTTTGCTCACTTTGCTCATGGTTAAAACCAGTTCTTTGCAGTGGAAAGGAGCAACTGGGCCATGCTCAAAAGCGCAGGCAGCCCTTAGGAATCTTGGCCAGTGTGGAGGGTCTGCACTGCCGCAGAAATAGGTTTCAAGCATTTCCATCTAAATAGTGGGTAGACAGTTTAAATTCTTTTGGTGGTTTTAAGTACATTAAATATAGCAAAATATGAAAAGTAGTAAGGCAAACTTGTGGATGAAGAATCCACCCAGGGTTAGTTAACACAGAAGTGCAAATGTAATGTCTGATTGAGGAAGTCCTGAAATTATGGATTACTTGGTCAGGACAAATATAAAATTATATTACTGTCCATGTACTTACATTTTAATCATTTCCTGTTGGCTACCAATAGGCACAGGATATTGGGCTAGGTTATCTGTATTCTGATCCAGTGCAACCATTCTTTTGTTCTTATGTACAGGCCTAGTACACTAGTACACTAGGCCTGTACATAAGAACTGTCTGCACTTTCCTGGCCTTCGCATTCCCCCCGCCCCGTAATGGCAAGTTGTAGATAGTGTAGAGGTTACAAAAGGAAGATCTGCCTATTAAAAATAGTTGTCTAATTTTAATTCCCAAGATGAAATAACTCAGCGGTGCACAATTCTCCTAGATTTAGTAACAAACCGGCCTGTTGAACAGCCTTCACAACAGCTGCGTTATTAGACCCTCTTGGCAGAACCCAGCAATTTTTCCTTATGGTAACAGTTTGACTCCTGTTGCATCAAAGCTGAACTTCAAATAGTTTATTGTTTGCCAAGTCTTGTACCCATCCGGGCAGTAGGACAGCCTACAGAACTAGCTGTTGTCTGGCATGTAAATACTTGGATTTTAAACTTTGCAAAGGTTGCAGTGCAAAAATCAAAGTGCAGAAGTTTTGTCTTGACAAATGCAATTTTTGTCAATGCTAAAAATCAATGGAGTTTCACCTGGGCAAAACTGTTGCATATTGGTGGTTGAAGGAAGCCCATTGCCCCGTTTGTCCTGTAGTTTCTTTTCTGCTGTTTGTTTCTTTCCTTGTTCATGGAAGGTTTCAAATTAATATCTACAGTTCATTTAGCAAGGAAGGTGCGTGGGTTTTCTTTCTTTTTGAAAAAAATTGCTGTCTGTCAGTACCATGCCCCCTAAAGACAGCGGCTTATCTGTGAAACCTCCTTACAATTATAGTATAATGAATTCCAACCAGTTCATTAAAAGTGAAAATGACCGAAGAGACCTTTTAGGGCTAATCATGTATTCTGTATGGTTCAGTGTAATCTGAGCAGTCAGATAAGGCATTGTCTCTGCGGTAATCTTTTAATATTGTTCAAAGTGTTAAATAAAAATAGGCTGAATGTAAAGTTTTGTATAACAGCTACATTGAATGAAGGGTTTCATTTTTGATTTAGGTAAAATCAACTCTTGTCGACAAGTCCATTTGCCTGACTCAGTGAAGTGCTTGGTTATCTACATGCCTCATCATATTTGAGGCAGGCTGAATAAAATTTGCAAGCAAATTGTTTGTTGCGTGGGGTGGTTTTTACTATTTAGTGTAGGTTGTTTTCTACATTAAAATAATTTCCCAGATTGTAAACTATTAATTAAGATTTTCACCATCATATTCACATACCTTTTTCTGTAAATGAGTGAAGAACTGGACTTTCTGCCCAGGCTACTCATAAAACTTAAAGTCTGTGAGCTTATAGGTACTGGGCTGAAATACTTCAACTTTTGTTAAATATTCACAGTGCCTAACTTGAGATACTCATGTGACCGCTTGTTTTCTTACCTCCTGCATTTCAGAAGGTAAAAAACTTGTGTTGCTCTCTTAAAAATTTAAATTTTTGTATGATCAAAGTTATGATATTCCAATGATAAGATTATCATGGACAAAAGGGGGAACGGTAAAACAGTTTAATCTTTGTTCTTGATGAGTGGAGGGTGCCTTTTTTCTGAGATGGGGAGACTATGGTATCTCAAAAATATGTGCAAAAGCTATGGGGAGAAGCAATGTAATTGAGTATGAAACATGATACTAAACCCCAAGACTAATGGCTACTACAGTGAATTGAGAATTTGTGCTCATTTCTAGTTCTAAACTGATTTCAACCATGCAGGAGAATGACCTGCATGCCACCACTGACGCATCAGTCAAAATTTTTGTTCAAGAAACTAATTTGTACTGAAAATAAATAAATAAATAAATAAAACCTGAGCGAATATTTTGCCCACTGTAAGTATGTTTTTCTAAGTCTCTTACAAAGGCTTTTTTCATTGTTGTTTTGCCATGGGGGGGAATGACTTTTTGCTCAAAATTGAATTGTTTAGACACAAATACCAGGTTGGTGCCTAATGGGAATTGTAGCTACTGCCTCAGGTCTGATTTGAAAATGTGTATGGGAGGAATCAAAACCAAAACTTTCAGTGAGGTACAGTAAGAACCAAATATCTCGTTTGAAAATTAAAGTATTTTTTCCCAATGGAGAAGAAGGGGATTTTTTTTTTTTAACATTTTCTACAAAGCAAAGTGGAAATGCACAGGAACTGTGATGGAACATAATTTATAAGTTGCCATCAACAGAAACAGATACGCTTCCATCTGTTGTGCTTTGGTGACCCTGTCCCCGAAATAGTATCAGACATATATTGGCACAGAGATGATGAGGATGACTTTTTCAAAAAAAAAAAAAAAAAAAAAAAAAAAATGCTATCACACATCTCGTTACTGAGAACCAAGGGTAATAATCTGCTGTTCTGCTTCATATATCCATGTTAGTTTATTCGGGTACTGAAGCTCACTTGGGTATCTGTCATACAGTATTAAAGATTACTATTGTTTTGAAAAATGTAATAGGTAAATATGTAAGTGTCATTGTGACAGGGAAAGCAAACCAAGCATCTTTCTTTTCAGCACACAGTAAGTGGATGGCATACTGTTGAAAGGAACTGATTTGTGACTTAAAAGGGAGTGCTGTTTTGTGTGGTTTGCACTTACTATTCTTAACTTCCTCGTGGTTTTATGCAAATGTCGCTGCCCTGATGGGTGTGCCAGTATTATCAAACCCTTACATGTCAGAATGAAGGTTTGCCTGTTCTGTGGTGGTCATTTGTAGCTTTGCTGCTATGACTGAAAGTGGAAAGGGGCATGTTAGGTCATCTGCCTGTTCCTCCTCTGCTCCTGAAACCTGTCTCCTGACAGAAGGACCCTGCTTTTCTTTATGAGGTTTGACTGTTTGCGCATTGGCTAATTTTAGCGTGGACTTTCCTACAGCCTGCTTCTTCAGCAGCTGGGATATCCGACTACTGTACCCGTTGCCATGTGGTCACAGATGCTACTTTCATGCAGCATGTCACGTACTCAGCTTCACATGGTGTACTGGTGACTAAACAGCACGTTGAGGACTCTAGCTGTCTGGTTCTGCAGACATATGTGATAGCAACTCACACTTTACGTGTTGTCCGGTGGCTTACTTATCTTTTGTCACTCAATAATGAGTTGTATTTAATGCTTGTAAATACCTGACCAGCTTGTGAGTGTTCGAGCTCAATCAGTTGGCGCTTCTCAGGTGGGTGCAAAGCACTTGGGCCTTCCTGTCACTCTGATGAAGACAAAAGTCATCTTTCAATGAAGACTGGGTAATGCTGCAAACAACCCTACAGCATCTGCTGGGATATCCCTCTGGGCTGTGGATGTGTTTTGTTTCATTAGTAGGATGTTGTTTCGGAATCTAATGATTGACACAAAATCCCATATCAGTGTAGCTAATGGTGTTTGTCAGTAAATTAGTATTATCTACAGTATGATTACAAGCCTGATTGTCAAGCAACAACTGTTCATTCCTACCTCGTTTATGAGGCTCGGGCTGCCTTTCATCAGTTTCAATCAGCTCTCCATACAGAGTGGCAAGTTGTGATATCAAATCCTGCTGCTCTGGAGCAGTGGCATGAAAAATAAATTAATGATGGGATGAGATGTGATTGTCATTCGTACGAGAAAAGTCATTCTGATGAGGCAAACGGAAGTAATGTTCTTATGGAGACTTTCCCTAAGGCATTAACTTCAGAGGTGGACAACCCAAACATCGTTGGAATGGTTTTATACCATATCTGCTGGGGTTTTTTTGGATCTCTTAGTTCCAGGCATACTTCAATAGAAATTGCTTGGATCGCTTGTTTTGACCAAGACTGGACATACATGTTAAACTGGAACACGTACAGTGCAAAATGAGAGAAAATAAGAAAAATGGGAGGGGGAGAGGGGGAAGAAATATATCACGCACTTCAGTGTATATCAGAGATGTTACATTTAGGTTAGATTTCATTCTGGAATGCATAAAACAAAAAATATGAAAATGTATTTTTAGTTTAAATATAAATTGGGTCAGTGCCAATTTGGACAAGCGACCGCATTAGCTTAGCATTGCTTGATACTCTAAAAGGTAAAAGCGTAAGGTGATTCAAAATACTTCTGCCCTGTCAGTAATTAAACCACGCACATTTATATGGGAATGAAAACTTTTTAAAAAATACCTTAAACTGAGATGCTTCAAAATAAAACTCTGACTGTTAAGCAGTAGGAAACTTCATCTGTATGAAAGTTTTCACTTTACTGTGGATGCTTTTTGTTGCTTAAAATGCACCTCGATCTCACTACAGCCAGGAGCAACATTCTGAGTAAAGTAGGTTCATGCTTATCTGCTAAGAAATAATGTCGTGCTTCCTCTAAATACCTGACCACATAGCTTTTGTAAACAGCAGCCTCTTCCCATCTTGTTTCTGGGTTTCTTAGGGACTTGTGGTGCATTTTTTTTTTTTTCATTTATTTGTTTTACAAGTTATTATTTTCTTTCCTGTGTTTTTCAAAAGTAATAGTTGGATATTGAGGTCTGAGCAGAGCGAGTACTTCTGAAACTGAACTGAAATAGCCATTACTGCTTGTCAGAATGGAAGGTGTAAGTACCTATTGAAGCATAATAACCAGGCACTGTTTTGCTGTATAATACTTCTTATTATATCACAGAATCATTAGTATTTTCTAGCTTAAATTGAGTCTTGCTCTTTTTGTTGCTTAGGAATTTAGTATGATAATGATTAGCAACAGTCATCTAATTGTCAGCTTAAATGTCCAGAGTAAATTTATACCCATTTCTTCTCGTGTCAACACAACCCTACATCCAGGAATCCTTTTCGTTGTCCCCAGTGGTGTTTAATTAATTTTAATTCATTTATCATTGCTATCTAATACAATATCTCAACCTTCATTTTGAAAACAAGTGTTATTCTTGTGCAGACTTGTGAAGTGGGCTTGTATTCTTGCTGTTCTGGTAGATCATTGTCGTGGTTTTGACCAGATTAACCAATCAGAGCGACAGATGCACCGCCCCCCCCCCCCCCCCCCCCCAAGGAAAAGAGAGGAGAGGAAGAGATAAGAGATTTATGAGTTTAGAAAAAAACTAAATTACTTTAATGAAAATATTAATAAATAACGAAATAATAAATAATTTTTAAAAAGGGAAAAAGGGAAAAAAAATATACAGTATATACAAAACTGTATCAAGCTCCCAGGGTGATGATCACATCACCAGCAGGCACAGGGGAAAGTCCCAGACTGGACTCGGTGATGGACAGGAGCTGGATTCCAGCTCTGGAGTCAGGATTGCTCGAATCGGGATCAAAGGCAGACAAACAGACAGGGTCCTCCTCAGATGTCGGCCATTGAAGGAAGAGAGTTGACCCTTTGATCCCTCAGCTTTTATACTGAGCGTGATGCAGATGGGATGGAATACCCTGTTGGTCAGGTTTGGGTCACCTCTCCTGTCCGCTTCTCCCCACAGGTGGGACACCTCTACGCTTTTCTGCTTCCGACCCTCCAACGGGGCAAATAACAAATTTACCTGACCTTGGTTGTTATAGCAATAAGTATAAGCAAGGGCCTCTCTGCATACCACTCCTTGGTATTATCAGGTCTTATCACTATGAGAGCGAGCAGTTTCTGAACAATATGCCGTTAATTTCAGAGTTTAGTTAGTTAGAAGAGGCCCAGCTAAAAAGGAAAAATTACTGAACAGAAAATTAGTTCTGTTTTACCTCAAACCAGGACAATCATATTTTATGTCTTCCCACTTGAATAAATCCTCCTTCTACACAGGTGACTGGAATTGAGAGCTTGTATGAAAACTGTTCACATCAATACACACTACAGTGGGAATAATTTCATTACCTCTTTTGGATGTTTTTTAAGTAATGCATCATATGATGCCATTGGCCTTTTCACAGACGTGGTGTGTTTATGCTGTGGAGTAACCTTGCTCTTGAGTAAAACACAAACTTTTCTCCATCTCTGATTTTATAACAGAAATGCATGTTTTCAGTTTCCAAGTAACCTTATAAATACCTTTGCATGATTTAGTACTTTAAAAATCTAATTCTTTATTATTCCGATCTTCTCCTTCATGTTGAAAATTCCAGTCCTTTCCTTAGAGTGTTACTCCCAGTTTTGGTTTTCAAGGAATTTCATTGCAGCTCTTGTCCCATGTGCCTAGGTGGTTCGTGAATATACTAAATAATATCAAGTACTTCAGGAACTTCTCTAGGTGGCTTCCAGCATTATGAATCCTCAAAGGAGCATGTTGTTGTTTCTCCTTTAATTAATTTGCTATTCACTTTGAGGATCTTGTTCTACTAATATATATAATCTATGTTTAGTGATAAACCTTTTCTTAGAAAATATTTTTTTCCAAAAGAAAATGTAAGCTTGTAGCTTGGACTGCAGAGTTTTTTTTCTGAAAAATTGTTCATGTATTGTCCTATTTTTACCTCTCACCCCCAGTTTTTTTTTCTAAACTTGTTTTTAAAGTTTTTTGCGCTACTTAGAATCAGATAGCAGGGAAAAGAGTGTGAGTCCTGCTGGCAACTACCTGTTTTCTTGCATTGCTGGTGTTATTTTACGATGAAACCTTTTTTCACTGTATTTATTATAACCTAATCTTTGGATTACAATTTTATGTGCTATTGTGTCCAAATTGGTGGGTTTGGACTTGTCTGGTGAGTGTGTTGTGTTTTAAAGTTTTACTGGCACATCAGTTATGGAATGACTTATTTCTATACTTCTTCTCCGTGCCCCTATTCCACTTTTTCCACCGTGTTCAACGTCATCTACCGTGTTCAACGTATTTCATAGCATTTTATTATAGCATACATTATCTTTAATTAATGCTGCTTCATCATTGTGTGTCCTTACCATTTTTTATGGCTGAATAATTTTTTTGCTTCCTTTTTAATGCAGAGTCTAACTCAGTGTTGACTACGTGTAATTCTTGCTCTATTTGTACTTTTCCTCATCTTTAGGACATAATATTCTTTGATAAGTCCTTTTCTCTGTTTCTTTGTAAGACTTCTGCATATCCATGTATTCCATTAGTATTCCGTTTCACAAGTGGAAGAGTACTTGCTTGGGACACCCGTTCCAGGCAGTACTTGCACCTTCTTGTTTCAATGAAATTCAGATTTTCCTCTGTTCTCTGAAGTTCTTAGTCCACTTAGTACAGTTTCTCTGCCTTTATCCAAGTTTCCCCTTTTGAAACAGTGGTTCTTGATGCAGCGGTTTTTTATGCTTTTCTTGAAGTTGATTGAATCAGATCGTAATCACTCATCTGTAGTTATTCTGCACAACGTGTTTCAGGTTTTAACTTTCGGTAAATAATGAGGGCACTAAAAAAAAATAGGGGCAATAAAATTATCAGTTCAAAATGCTACTTTTCAAGAATCCTTTTCTTAAAAGTGTCCAAGTACATCAACAATAATTCAAAAGATGGATTTTATTCATTACATTGCTATCAGATACTGAATGTTTTGGATGTTTTGAGAGCTATTTTGAAAACAAAAAGATTTTTTTCTTTTTTCAGTTTGTGCCCTATTTCTTAAATTGTTTGTGGTTTTTTTTTTTTTTTTTGTAAACAATCATGTGTAATTAGACTTCTGGAAACCCATAGATATAGATAGTCAGTAATAAAATATTTTTTTAAAAAAATGTTCATGCACAAACAAAAACGGGACTAAATTTAATTCTGACTGTAACCACTGAAATGGGTTCAGGCTGACTTCAGTATAACACTTTTCATGGGGGATGCTTTTTCTAAGTAGTAAGTCATGGAGTGCCTGGGACTGAGGAGACAGGAATGACTGCTGCTTAGCACCATGTTCAGTGGCTAGAATGAAATGTCTTTTGCTCCTGGACTTTGACTCAAATGCTCTTGTTTCTTCAGCTTTCAAAATACAGAAGTTTATCCTGTATGATCAAAGTGCACGCATCAGCACAGTGTGGTTTTCATGTACAACTTGTTTTCACGTTTGGTTTTTTTCATTAATTCCTGACCCTCCTTCCTTATGACTGACTTTTATGTAAGAGAAAAAGGAATAACAGAAGGTTGTGTAGCATGAAAAAAGAGTGAGGGGGAATGTTACCTTTCACGTGTTTGAGAGTTGAAAAATCCCAAAGTGCCTGAGCAGCAGGGAATTTCCCTGATGAATTCATGTTTCATGCTTTTGTTTTTTAACGGCAAAACAAAAAGTCTAACTACCAAAACTGGAATCTTGTCTTTTATGTTTTAAGTACTGATATCTAGACGACTATGCTAAACTTTGTAAGAATGGGTTGTCACCTCTAATCTCTCCTCGATGATTCATTATCTTGTCAACAAATTGTAGTTTCTTGTGGTACTTCTGAGATTGCTGTTTGAATCTGCTGTTGTTGAGCCTCTTCAGGCTGGTCCCTTCAGGTTGGACTCAATGATCTCAAAGGTCCCTTCCAACCATGAAGATTCTGTGATTCTGTGATCCGGCCCGACAGCCTTGACTCATCTCCCCCCTCGCTTGTGCTGGCTGCGCTGAATGAAACGCAGGAACTGTGCAGAACAAAAAAGGCTTTGCTCATTTCTACGTGGACGCTCTATCTGCCTCGCTGGTCAGGGCCTTCTGGTCCTGACCTGGGACGCTGGTCCCTCCACGTGCGTTTTCCCTCCGAGAGGATGTGCTGGTGGATGGCTGTGTGCTGTCCCCTGTGTGGCCCTGGCCAAGTAACAGCGCTTGCAGTTACCTGCAACTGGCAGAGCTCTCGCAGTCACTCACCCTTGTTCTCGTGGGGGACTTCAACTTCCCAGATATCTGCTGGAAATATAACACAGCAGAGAGGGAACAGTCCCGGAGGTTCCTAGAGTGTGTGGAAGACAACTTCCAAACACAGCTGGTGAGCGAGCCAACCAGGGAAAGCGCCCTACTGGACCTGCTGCTAGTTAACAGAGAAGGTCTTGTGGGGGATGTAAAGGTTGAAGGTCATCTTGGGCAGAGTGATCATGAAACCATAGAGTTTTCAATTCTTGCAGAAGCAAGACAGGGAGCCAGCAGAACTGCCACCTTGGACTTCTGTAAGGCAGACTTTGGCCTGTTTAGGAGCATGGTTGAGAGTGTCCCTTGGGAGACAGTCCTGAAGGCCATAGGTGCCCAGGAAGGCTGGTCATACTTCAAGGATGAACTCTCAAAAGCACAGGAGAAGGCCATCCCCAGGTCCCATGAAACGAGCCAACGGGGAAGAAGACTGGCCTGGCTAAATAGAGGGCTTTGGCTGGACCTCAGGGAAAAAAGGAAAGTCTACGATCTCTGGAAAAGGGTGTTAGCTACTTATGAGCTTGATATTTCAAGGTGTAGTAAAGATATGCAGGGGAAACATTAGAAGGGCAAAAGCCCAGGCAGAACTTAACTTGGCTACCACAGTTAAAGATAAGAAGAGGGTTTTTTCAGTATATCAATAAAAAAAGGAAGGGTAGGGAAAATGTAGGCCCACTGAAGAATGAGGTGGGTGCCTTGGTGGTGGAAGACACAGAGAAGGCGGAGTTGCTGAATGCCTTCTTTGCTTCAGTTTTCACTGCCAAAGCTGCCCCTCATGAATCCCAGCCCGAGGAGACAAGGGGGAAGGTCTGCAGAGAGGAGGACTTTCCCTCTCTTGGGGAGGACCGGGTTAGAGACCACTTGGCCAAACTAGACATACACAAGTCCATGGGCCCTGATGGGATGCACCCACAAGTGCTGAGAGAACTGGCAGATGTTATTGCTGAGCCACTTTCCATCATTTTTGAGAGGTCTTGGAGAACAGGTGAAGTGCCCGAGGACTGGAGGAAGGCAAATATCACATCAGTCTACAAAAAGGGCAAGAAGGAGGACCCAGGGAACTACAGGCCAATTAGTCTCACCTCTGTCCCTGGGAAAATAATGGAGTGACTCGTTCTAGATGTCACCTCCAAACACATTGAAGATCAAGAAGTTATTGGAAATGGTCAACACGGATTTACCAAGGGTAAATCATGCTTGACCAATCTGATAGCCTTCTATGACGTTATAACTGGATGGCTGGATGAGGGGAGAGCAGAAGTTGTCATCTACCTTGACTTCAGCAAGGCTTTTGACACTGTCTCCCATAACATCCTCATTAGAAAATTAAGGAAGTGTGGGCTAGATGAGGGGGCAGTGAGGTGGATTGAGAGCTGGCTGTGTGACAGAACTCAGAAGGTTGTAATTAATGGAGCAGGGTCAAGTTGGAGGCCTGTAACCAGCAGTGTCCCCAGGGGTCAATAATCGGCCAAGTCCCATTCAACATATTCATCAATGACCTGGATGAGGGGACAGAGTGTATCCTCAGCAAGTTCGCTGATGATACCAAACTGGGAGGGCTGGCCGACACTCCAGAGGGCTATGCCACCGTCCAGCGTGACCTGGGCAGAGAAGAACCTAATGAGGTTCAACAAGGGCAAATGTAGGGTCCTGCACCTGGGGAGGAAGAACCCCAGGCACCAATATAGGTTAGGGATGGATCTTCTGGAAAGCACTTCTGAGGAGAAGGATCTGGGAGTCCTGGTGGATAGCAAACCATCCATGAGCCAGCAATGTGCCCTTGTTGCCAAGAGGGCAAATGGGATCCTGGGCTGCATAGGGAAGAGAGTGGCCAGTAGGTGGAGGGAGGTCATTCTCCCCCTCTACTCTGCACTGGTGAGGCCACAACTGGAATACTGTGTCCAGTTCTGGGCTCCCCAGTTCAAGAGAGACAGGGAACTACTGGAGAGAGTCCAATGTAGGGCAACTCAAATGATTAAGGGATTGGAGCACCTCCCTTAACGAGGAAAGGCTGAGAGAGCTGGGGCTCTTTAGCCTGGAGAAGAGAAGGCTGAGGGGAGACCTTATCTATGTTTACAAGTACCTAAAGGGTGGGTTGAAAGATGATGAATCTGGACCCTTTTCAGCGGTTTCCAGCGATAGGACGAGGGGCAACGGGCACAAGCTGGAACATACGAAGTTCCACTCAAATATGAGGAGAAACTTCTTTATAGTGAGGGTGGCAGAGCCCTGGAACAGGCTGCCCAGGGAGGTCATGGAGTCCCTTACTCTGGAGATTTTCAAGACCCGCCTTGATGCAGTCCTGAGTGATGTGCTCTGGACAATCCTGCTTCAGCAGGGGAGTAGGACTAGATGATCTCTAGAGGTTCCTTCCAACTCTGACAATTCCCTGATTCTGTGAAGAGACATGCTAAGCGCTGAGCATATCGTCACACACCTTAGGACATGGTGAATCACAAAAGAAAAATGTTTCTCTTCCCATGGGTAGCAGAAGGAACCAAGAGGTTCAAAGATGGTGATGTGGGAGGTGTTCATCCCAGATAGTTGTAAATGTTTCCACAAAAGCCATTTGCAATGAGTCAACCTCATAAATCAAAAGAAGGAGGTACTTTCAAGGTAAAATAAGCCTGAGCTGACTGAGACTGGCTTTGTCTTCCCTTCGCTGGCAACCCACAAAACATGTACTAGCCTCCTGGCTGTGCAAGAGAAACAGTGGGTTTGAAGGGGATCAGAATAGTTCTTTGCTCATTTAACGAAGTTCTCAAAGTGAACTTGGGTGCTTCTTTTCTTCATGTGCATTTTAAATTCAGTCATTAAAAAAATAATGGAATCCGTTATTTATTCATCTCAAGTGCCAGGGAGATGGATAACTGGTTAGGGAATTCCCATCCGCAGAAGGAAGTGTGGCATTTACTGTCCACATGCATTACAGGGAGGAGACGCCGGTCCTCAGGCCATGCTGTTCATAGTGCATAACTCCTATGTCTCCTGATCTCATCAGGCCTAAGAGGATCCCCTCACTACAAGAAAGACATTAAGGTGCTGGAGCATGTCCAGAGAAGGGCAACGGAGCTGGTGAGGGGTCTGGAGCACAAGTCTTGTGAGGAGTGACTAAGGGAAATGGGGGTGTTCAGCCTGGAGAAAAGGGGGCTGAGGGGAGACCTTCTCGCTCTCTACAGCTCCCCGAAAGGAGGGTGTAGCCGGGGGCGGTCGGTCTCTTCTCCCAAGTAACAAGCCGTAGGACAAGAGGAAATGGCCTCAAGTTGCGCCAGGGGAGGTTTAGATTGGATATGAGGAAAAAGGTTTACACTGAAAAGGTTATCAAGCACTGGAACAGGCTGCCCAGGGAAGTGGTGGAACTGTCACCCCTGGAGGTATTGCAGAGTTTGGTCGATGTAGTGCTTATCCATATGGTTTAGTGGTGGTTTTCGTCAGTGTGAAGTTGATGGTTGCACTCGGTGATCTGAAAGGTCCCTTCCAACCTCAGCGATTCTATGATTCTAAGGGAAGGGTGGTTTGGGCACGCTCATGGGATTTGGGAGGCTGGAGCGTGCTCTCTCCTCCCTGTCTCCTTGACACCTAAAAAGAAAGCCCACTTCTCTGGAAAAAAAGCTTAGTTGTTCCCAGGAATCTCAGGAGGCATGACATATCGATTCCTGGGTTCAAGGAGCTGGTCAACTGCCTCGTCTCGTTTTCCACCATGATGGCTTCAATGCCCTGTTCATTTGTAGACTCTCTGCATGGATGCTTATTGAACCTCATCCCGTTGGTCTCAGCCCATCCAGCCAGCCTGTCTAGATCCCTCTGCAAAGCCTCTCTACCCTCCAGCAGATGAACACTCCCACCCAACTTGGTGTCATCTGCAAATTTGCTGAGGGTGCATTCGATCCCCTTGTCCAGATCATTGATAAAGATGTTGAAGAGAACCGGCCCCAGTACTGAGCCCTGCGGGACACCACTCGTGACCGGTCGCCAACTGGACTTCACTCCATTCACCACCACTCTCTGGGCCCGGCCCTCCAGCCAGTTTTTAACCCAGCAGAGAGTATACCCATCTAAGCCATGAGCATCCAGTTTCTCCAGGAGAATACTGTGGGACACTGTATCAAAGGCCTTGCTAAAGTCTAGGTAAATAACATGTATGCTGGAGAAGAGAAGGCTCAGGATGAATCTTATTATAAACATATGAAGAGAGGGTGCAAAAAGATGGAGCCAGGCTCTTTTCAGTGGTGGCCAGCGACAGGACCAGGGGAAATGGTCCTGAAACACAGGAGGTTCCCTCTGAACATCAGGAAACACTTTCTCACTGTGAGGGTGACTGAGCACTAGCACAGTTTGCCCAGAGGGACTGTGGAGTCTCCCTCGTTGGAGATCTTCAAAAGCCATCTGGACTATGGCTCTTGGTGGCCTTGCTTGAGCAGTGGGTTTGGACCAAATGATCTCTGGAGGTTCCTTCCAGGCTCAACCTTTCTGTGATTCTATTATACCATGAGAACTGACAATAAAAGGAAGTACATGCCTGGAATCAGATACCAGAAAATCATACTTGGAGAGTGATGAGAAATTTTAATTACTGAAAAATGTCCCTGGAATCACTTTCCTTATGGCCTCCTTGAGGTCCATGTTCCTCATGCTGTAGATGAGGGGGTTCACAGCTGGTGGCACCACCGAGTACAGAAAAGTCACCACAAGATCCAGGGATGGGGAGGAGATGGAGCGGGGCTTGAGGCCAGCAAACAATGCAGTGCTGAGGAACAGGGAGACCACGGCCAGGTGAGGGAAGCACGTGGAAAAGGCTTTGTGCCGTCCCTGCTCAGAGGGGATCCTCAGCACGGCCCGGAAGATCTGCACATAGGACAGCACGATGAACACAAAACAACCAAGCACAAAAAAAGGCAGAAAACATGGTAAGCCCAAGTTCCGTGAGGTAGGACTCTGAGCAGGAGAGCTTGAGGATCTGGGGAAGTTCACAGAAGAACTGGTTTATGGCATTGCCCTGGCAGAGGGGCAGTGAAAATGTACTGGCCGTGTGCAGGAGAGCATGGAGAAACCCACTGCCCCAGGCAGCTGCTGCCATGTGGACACAAGCTCTGCTGCCCAGGAGGGTCCCGTAGTGCAGGGGTTTGCAGATGGCAACGTAGCGGTCGTAGGACATGACTGTGAGAACAAAATACTCTCCCCCAATCCAGAAGAGATACAGAAAGACCTGGGCAGCACAGTCTGAGTAGGAAATGGCCTTGGTCTTCCAGAGGGAATTGGCCATGGATTTTGGGACCGTGGTGGAGATGAAGCCCAGGTCAAGAACAGAGAGGGTGAGGAGGAAGAAGTACATGGGGGTGTGGAGGTGGCGGTCACAGGCTACGGCGGTGATGATGAGGCCGTTTCCCAGGAGGGCAGCCAGGTAGATGCCCAGGAAGAGCCCAAAGTGCAAGAGCTGCAGCTCCTGTGTGTCTGCAAATGCCAGGAGGAGGAACTGGGTGATGGAGCTGCTGTTGGACATTTGCTTCTTCTGGACACGGGGACCTGTCCACGGAGGAAAAGGCAGTGACAAGCAAGGACAGACATCTCTGAGGAAAACCTTCTCCATTTCTCATAGAAACCCTGCAATCTGCCTTGCCCCTTTGGCAGGTCCCTTTTGTGAGCTCTGACTGGTGCTGGCTGAGGATGCCAGTGGGAGAAAGGGGCTCTCTGTGGGCTGCACAGAAGTCAGTCCTTCTCTACAGCAAAAGGTAAATGGGGAAATCTCTGACACTTGTGATACCAGAGGCTTTCAGCGTTATTGCTCCCAATTCTGCCAACTGCAGAGCAGAGCTGTGGGGATTTTGTCTTGTGACATCTGACTCTAGTGGCCCCACCACAACTGAGACATATTTTTAAGGCAGAAATCCTTGGCATTTCTGCTCCTCTTGAAGTGAAACCTTGTGGGTCTTGAGAGGGAAAGGGACTGCCCCTTAGTGCAGGGTGAGAAGCTCTGTCTGTCTATCAGCCCTGTTCTCAGCTGCCCTTAAAGAAATGCCTTCCAGCATTTCTTTAAGCTGGAGGACAATCAGTCATAGAATCATAGAATCATCCAGGTTGGAAGAGACCCTTGGGATCATTGAGTCCAACCATCTACCCTACACCACGATGTTATCCCCTATACCATATCCCCCAACACCACATCTAAACGTCTCTTAAACACATCCAGGGATGGTGACTCAACCACCTCCCTGGGCAGCCTATTCCAATGCCCGACCACTCTTTCTGTGAAAAATTCTTTCCTAATGTTCAGTCTAAACCTACCCTGCTGGAGCTTGAAGCCATTCCCTCTTGTTCTGTCATTAATTACCTGTGCGAAGAGACCGGCACCAACCTCTCTACAGTGTCCTTTCAAGTAGTTGTAGAGAGTGATGAGATCTCCCCTCAGCCTCCTCTTCCTCATACTAAACAGTCCCAGCTCCTTCAACCGCTCTTCATATGATTTGTCTTCCAGGCCCTTCACCAGCTTTGTTGCCCTCCTCTGCACTCGCTCCAGCACCTCGATATCTCTCTTGTATTGACGTGCCCAAAACTGGACACAATACTCGAGGTGTGGCCTCACCAGTGCTGAGTACAGGGGCACAATCACCTCCCTACTTCTGCTGGTCACGCTATTTCTAATACAAGCCAGGATGCCGTTGGCTTTCTTGGCCACCTGGGCACACTGCCGGCTCATATTCAGCCGCTTGTCAATTAGAACCCCATCTCAGAAGTCCGTCTCACACGTTCCCCTGAGAAGGAACTGGACACTCCTGAGAGCAGAGGAATCCAGTTTCCAAGTGCAGATGTCCAAATCCCCCATCCTGTCTCATCGTACCTGAGGAGGATCTCAGCTCTCCTCTCCTGCCCAGGGACACAGAGGGCTCATTGCAACTAGCCCTGTAGAGATGATGAGCAGCGTTTCCGCAACCTTATCGCTGCCGTGTCTTCTCCATGGGGCTCCTAGAGAGCACAAAGATGCCGTGGGAGAGCTATGGAACGCAGCCTGCAGCCCAAAACCAACCACCCCAGGGAAAAAGGTAGGATATCTTGAAGAGAGAGTTGGCTCATTTGCATTGCCCGGAACCCCCAGATGAGGAGGGCACATCCATAATTTACTCCCATGGACATATCAGTATGGCAAGACCCCCAGGGTTGGTCCCAGAACTGCAGCCCAACTCTTGTTCTTCTCATCTCAGTGAGCCCAACGATAAGAAAAAGGACAGCATGGCCAGGAGAAATGCCCCAGTGCCACTGCTGGTGGAGGCTGGACGGCGAACGATAATCAGGCTACTTTCTCCTCCTCAGGGGCCAGGCTGCTGAGAATGTGACTGAGTCCCTGTGGTCTTAGGAGCAGAGGCTCTACTGGGTTGGAGAGGAGACCAGGGGGTTGCTCCGGGGAAGGCATCTGCAGTGCAGGGGAAGGCAGGGAGGTACCCAAATACCCGCTCCTGCTCCAGAGAGCATTTTCCTCTCCTTCCCTGCCCATCTCTCTGCTGCTGGGGCTGTCCCTGCCAGGGGCTGTTTCTCTGTCCCCATGACTCCTCCCTGCCAATGTTCACAGACCCCGTCCCACATGCTGTGTCCTCAGCCATGCTCCGCAGGTACCTTCTTGCAGCAGGGCACTGCTCAGGGACGTCTGTGTGTGTGCAGGGCCAAAAGACCAGGTTGCACAAACCCTGATGACACTGGAAATGGGACGATGGTCCTCTCTGTAGGCTGAGGGGCAGAAAAGGCAGTTGCTGCGGCTCCTCAAAACCATCATTGAAATGGTTTAGGAGTTTCAAGCCCTTTCTCTTCAATAATAAGTCTCTTTCTATTCCCACCGAGCCAAACAAGAGAAAACTCAAAGCGCAGACCTAGGCCATCCCAGCCTCAAGTAGGCACCTCTGACCTTCCTTTTGAAAAGTCCCCCTGCACACTGTGCTGCCTCCAGCCCCGTGGGATGCAGGGACCCTGCTCTGAAGGACAGCCCTGGGATGCACAGCCTCCCTGCTGCCGTCGCTGGGAGAAAGCAGCCGTCCTGCCTGTCCCTGGGACAGCGCAGCAGGGAGTCCCTGCTCTGGAGAAACTGTGAGAGTCAAACTGAGAGACCCCACAGCCTGTTCCAGCGTTAGCAGATACCTCCAGGAACGGCAGCTGCGGCCAGAGACTTACCATGCAGAGACCTGTGAAGATTTCTCCCACACTGAGAGCTCAGTCGTCCTCCCACCACCCTCTCCCTGCTTCTCCCCTCTCCCCTCGGTGCCTGCAGGCAGTGCCCTCAGGCCTGCTGCGCTTGGCAGAGGAGCTGCTCCTGGGCAGAGCTGTCTCTCTGCGGCGCTGCCCCATGGCCATGAGCTCCCTCCATGCCAGGAGCACAACCCAGAGCAGAAGCAGAGGACCAGCCCAAGACGTAATTTTCTCCTCCCCATCAGGGCTCCCTTGAGGTGTCCCTGGGGACCCAGAAAGGCATCAGGGTCACCCCTGGAGAACGTGCTTTGAAGTCAACCGATGTAATCGCCGACTGTCCCTCTCTGAAGAGCAGAGAGAGACTGATTCTAGCAGCAGGGTTTGTCCTACCAGAGCATCGTTGTCTGTGGGGGCACAGAAATATTCCCCTCTGGACGTGGCTATTCTTGACCAATAACAAAAAGGAAAGATGGGGATAGGGGTCCCTTTCCCTGTGCAGGGCAGTGCCTCATCTGACGTAATGCTGTGAGCTCATCCCAAGCTGGAAGCAGGATTCAGCTCCCCCATGCACCCCACAGGCCCAGCAGAGCTGAGATCCCTCTTGTTTCAGTTCAGGGGTGCCCAAAGGAGTTGCCAGAGGGGGAGCTCCTGCTCCAAGCACTTTGTGGGCAGTCAGTTTCTCACCCACTGACACCTGGTGATGACTGAGGTGCCAAGGGCGGTCCAAGACACGTGCAAGTGTTTTTGAGAGCTGTGATAGAAAAAGCTCTGAGAAAACCCACATCCTTCCTGAGCGTCAGCTGAGGGCCGGAGAGGGAAGTGACCATCCTACATGATACCAGACCCCTCCCTAGAAGGCGCCTCAATGTGCCTTCGAAGAGAATTGAAGAGTATTTCAGTTGGGAGGGACCTGCACAGATGATTTAATCCAACTGCCTTCTCAAATATGGCCCTGGAGCATGCAGAGCTCTTCAGCTGACCAGACAGAAAGGTGCCCCAGAAGGAGATGCAGGTCTTTGTTCATTTACTCACTAGACCTCCAGTCACTATAAAGCTGAGGCACATTCCCACCCCTGCACTGCAGACATTTATTTCAGGGCTCTCATTTAAAGAAAAAAAAAAAGCCTCTAGTTGTCTGCCAGGTGCCTGGAGTGCCAAACACAACACTCTGCGGGCAAACACAGCACAGGACTTCCAGGAGAGCCGTGCCCTGTGGCAGCTGGGGTAGGACAGGCATCCCAGGGCCTCCCAAAGGGGCCCAGTGCCTTCGTGCGGGAACCTGAAGACCAACACCACAGCACAAATGCAAGGTCCATGCCCTCTACACCTAGGGCTGCTGCAGGATGGGGAGGCAGATCACACCAGGGTGCCCTCCCCTGTACCTGCCTTCTCCACCCTTGATCATTCTCCTCTCTCTGAACCTCTACTCCCCTGCCTGAGGATACAAAGAGGGAAGATGATAACAATGTTCCCAGAGTGGCTTCATCAAAGGTTGTCCACCCCCAAAGTCTTTCTCGGCATGCCTCACAGCCCTGTGGGCGGGAGTGCTCACCAGGCCACTTGCCATCATTTACCAGCAGTCCTGGCTAAGGTCCCAGGTGACTGGAGGTTAGCAAATATGGTGCCCATCTACAGGAAGGGCCATGAAGGAGGATCCAGGGAGCTCCAGGCCTGTCAGTCTGGCCTCAGTGCGGGGGAACATTATGGAGCAGATCACCCTGAGTGCCATCATGCAGCACGTACAGGACAACCAGGTGATCAGGCCCAGTCCGTATGGGTTTGTGAAAGTCAGGTCTTTCCTGACCAACCTGATCTCCTTCTATGACAAGGTGACCCACTCAGTGGACAAGGGAAAGGCTCTGGATGTTTTCTTCCTAGACTTTAGTAAAGCTTTTGGCACCATTTTCCACAGCACTCCCCTGGAGAAACTGGCTGCTCATGGCTTGGACAGGTGTACACTTTGCTGGGTAAAAAACTGGCTGGAGGGTCAGGCCTAAAGAGTGGTGGGGAATGGAGTTAAATCCAGTTGGTGGCCGGTCACGAGCGGTGTTCCCCAGGGCTCAGTACTGGGGTCTCTTCTCTTTAACATCTTTATCAATGACCTGGAGGAGGGGATCGAGTGCACCCTCAGGAAGTTCACAGATGACACCAAGTTGTGTGGGAGTGTTGATCTGCTTGAGGGCAGGAAGGGTCCACAGAGGGGTCTGGACAGGCTGGATTGATGGGCTGAGGCCAATGGGAGAAGGTTCAACAAGGCCAAGTGCTGGGTCCTGCACTTGGATCACACCAACCCCACAAACTCTACAGGCTGGGGGAAGAGTGGCTGGAGCTGCCTGGCAGAAAAGGACCTGGGGGTGTTGGTTGACTGTGGGCTGAACGTGAGCCAGCAGTGTGCCCAGGTGGCCGAGAAGGCCAACAGCATCCTGGCCTGGATCAGGAACAGTGTGGCCAGCAGGACCGGGGCTGTGATCGTCCTCCTGTACTCGGCACTGGTGAGGCCCCACTTCAAGTGCTGTGTCCAGTTTTGGTCCCCTCACTCCAAGAAAGTCTTTGAGGTGATGGAGGGCATCCGAAGAAGAGCAATGAAGCTGGCAAGGGGTCTAGAGCACAAGTCTTATGAGGAGCAGCTGAGGGAGCTCAGATTGTCTAGCCTTGAGAAAAGGAGGCTGAGGAGAGACCTTCTCTCTCTCTACAACCACCTGAAAGGAGGTAGTAGCGAGGTGGGGGTCAGCCTTTTCTCCCAAGTAACAAGTGATAGGACAAGCGGAAAAGGCCTCAAGTTCTGCCGGGGGAGGTTTACGTTGCACATTTGGAAAAATGTCTTCACTGAAAGGGTTTTCAAGCACTGGGACAGGCTGCCCGGGGAAGTGTTTGAGTCACCATCCCTGGAGGCATTTTAAAGACCTGTAGATGTGGTGCTTATGGACATGGTTTAGTGGCAGACTTGGCCGTGCTAGGGTATCACAGTATGGACTTTAATGATCTTAAAGGTCTTTTCCAACCTAAACGACCCCATGATTCTATGATTCTTTTTAGACTCGGGACTCTTGTCCCTTCTTTGGCTGGTGTCACGGAATTTTCCTACGCTTGGCATTGCTCCCCCTCACATCCTGCTGCCACCAGGAAGAGCCCTGAGGCACAAGTGAGGGACAGGATCTGCCTTCCCAGGGCCTGGGGGTGAGGGCTTGGCCTTTCTGCTTCATCAGACAAGGCCAGGGTTTCCTCAGCATTGCAGGCACCTGCACTCTGCCTTTGCCTACCTGCAATCACAGCCTCCAGCTATCTGCTCTAACGAGTCCCTGGGGAGGCTTTGTCAGCAATGGCCCTCAGTGGGGATCATTAATGCTTCCAGGTACTTGGACTTCTGCTTCCGATTTCTTGAGCACTTTGTTCAATCTTCTCTCATTATCTGAGTTTCATGGACTGAGCACCAAATACCCCATGGGGCTCGTTAAAAGACAGAAAGCCCTAACAAGGTATTTATCTTTTTGTCATTCTGTCCAAGTCTTCAAGACTTGTACAGCTAATTCGAGAGGTTTTGCAGTGCAGTTAAGGAGGAAGATTTCAAAGTGCGTCTAATGAAAAGGAATTCTTGATTTTAAAGGATATATTTTCTTCCTTTTCAGTTTAAAGAAGAGGTGATAGAAGCATTCTCTGACTGATATTGACACAGAGAGTTTCCTCAGGAGGTCTGGACAAGCAGGGAAAGCAGTTCCTGGAGGTCTGACTCTGTCCGGACAGCTTTGCTCCTCACCTCCCCAACCCCACCAGGTCTGACATTGCCCACCTGGGACTTACACCACTGCTCCCTGCATCCGACTTCTCCACCGAAGTCTGGATGTTACGGCTCTGTTGCACCGTCTCCCTCCCGCGCTCCTCAGAGACCTGGCTGCACGCAGGCACAGGGGAATTGTTCCTTCTTGTAGGAAAAGGAAAGTAAAGCAGAATCAGTTGTCATAAACAATAAAATTCACTCTGCAATCATCAATAATCATCAATAATGAGGTTGCTTTTCTACAAGGGATTTCTTAGGAGAAATATTTTAGGTACATAGAGAAAACAGGCAGATATAAACATACTTAAAGAGCTGGCTAATGAGACCATCGCACTGTTGAAAGACAGACAAGCTTTCAACTCCCTGAAGGCCAAAGCTGCAGCATCAGTCAGAGGTATCTGAATGAACAAAGAGTAAAGGGAGAATTTGGAGAACAAGGGAAAGGGCCTTTGCCTAGACAGTCTGCATCTGAAAAGTTGACTTTAGAAACGATCATTGTATCAGGACAAGTGTAAGGAGATGAAAGATTAGAGAAACTAAGTACACCCTGTAACAGGGAGAATAGTGGTAATGAGGGTACAGGGGAAGATCAACATTTCTTTGGAATATCCCCTTTGAAAGGTCGTGGGATTGGCGGAGGTCTCTTGTGAGAGAGGACAAGCAAGTGCTGCCCCCGTCTGTGAAAGAGTCCAAGAGTGCAACCTGGGGAACCACAGGCTGCACAAGCTCACTTTGGTGAGGAGTGTGCCATCAGTGAGAGTCCTCTTGGGTGACATTTCTGGGCACCAAGGACAGAAGAACATGTCCAAGAGCCATCGGCATGGACTTACCAAGGGTGAATCGTGCCTCGCCAACCTGATTGCCTTCATGATGAAGTAACTGCGTTTGCACATGAGGGCAACTCTCACCACGTTTGTCCGTAGCGATAAATTGGGAGGATGATTTATTTATCAAATAATTTACCAATCACCATCATGGGCAAAAGAGACCTATCTTGGGGAAATTTATTAAATTTATTTCCAATAAATTGTAACAGAATAGGATAGTGAGAAATAAAGCAAAACTAAAACCACCTTCCCTCCTCCCTCCCTTCCCTCCTCCCTCCCTCCCTTTGTTCTTCCCAGGCTCAACTTCATTCCTAACTTTTCTGCCTTCCCACCTGAGTGGCACAGGAGGGATGGGGAATGGGAGTTGTGGTCACTGCAGGTCCTTCCCACTGGCTGCAATTCTCCATCTGCTCCAGCGTGAATCCAGTCCTTGAGGAATGGACTGCTCCAGTGTGGGTCCCCCACAGGCCCCAGGTCCTGCCAGAAAACTTGCTCCACCAAGGGCTCCTCTCCTTGGACAGCAGTTCCTGCCAGGAGCTTGCTCCACTGTGGTCCTCCATGGGCTGCAGGTCGATGTATTGTAAAGAAAAAGGCCAGCCCAGCGTGGCTTCTCTGCTGGACCAGACCACAAGAAGTCCCAGAGGATGGCTGTTTCCTACACCCGTGGGACTTGAGAAAACTCAGTGTTGATAAAACACCAGTGTTTTGGGTATTGCTGAGAAGTGTTTGCACAGCGTGAAGGCCCTCTCCCTTCCTCATTCTCCTCCTTCCAGGTGGGAGGTGAGAAAGAAGTTGAGAGGGGACCCAGCCAGGACTGCTGATCCAAATATACCAGATGGATATTCCATACCACATGAGCTCATGCTCAGGAACAAAAGCTTGAGACAGACAAGGAAGATGGTGGAGTTTTTGTCGTTCGAGGAGTCTGCTGCTTGGAGACTGGCCGGGCATCACTCTGCTTGTGGGAGGTGATAAGTGATGTTCTTTGATTCACTTGGTGAGGTTTTTTTTAATCTCTTCTCTTCACCTATTACACTGTTGTTATGTGGACCCAAAACTTTTCACGCTTTATTTCTTCCTGTTCTCTCCCCTGTCCCACCGGGGAGGGAGGAGGAAAGAGTGAGCGACTGTGTGGCTGCTGGGCTATTGGCTATTGGCCAGAGTCAACCCCCCCCAGAAAGGAAGTTCCTGATAACTGGGGGTGAGTTCAGGGGTGGGCCACCAAGATGCTTAGGGGCTGAAGCACTTTCCCGGGAGGAGAAACTGAAGGGAAGGGCCTTGTTTAGCCTGGAGAAGGGAAGGTCTCGGGAACCTTGTAGCAGCCTGTCTGTCCCTACGGGGAGGTTTTCAGGGCCACGGAGCCAGTCTTGTCACCATGGTGCTTGGCAGGAGGCAAACAGACCATGGTCAGATGTTGAAATAAAGAAGGTTCAGGACAGAGAAAAGCAAAATCTTTTTCTCCATGAGAGCATCCAAGCGTTGGAGGAGGTTTCCCAGAGACATTGTGCCATCTCTGCCCTTGGATGCCCTTTTCCAGCTCCCACTGGATCAAGCCTTGAGAAACGTTGTCTAACTCCATAGCTGATCCTGCTGTGAACAGAGACCTCCTGAAGTCCTGTTTGGGAGACTGAAGACCTAAATGATGCTGTGGTTCATTCCCCCCTCGGTCTTTCCTTGGTGACAGTAGGGAAAGCTGTCAGGATCCCCATGACCACGGATGTCGGTCAGATGTCAGTAGAGCCAGACCAGCTGCAGCTTTTTGCCTGCTCCAGGCGGTGTTGCTCAGATGCAGGGCTGCTTGACAGGTGGGTCCAAAACAGTGTTGGTCATTTTCATTTATCCCCCCTTTCATTCCCTTTTCACTCTTCCCATCTCTCCAGTTCTACTCTCTAACTGTCCTTATCTCCTCCCACGCAAAGGAAAGCCAGCTCTTTTTTACCATTTCCCCACTGGGCCTGCATTTGCCCACTTTGAACGCTCCTTTCGTAGATCACCACCACGGTGCCTTCTACCTTGTTTAGCAACCTCATTAGACTAGTCCCTTTTTTCATATCTCAACGACTTAATTTATGGTCCTGTTAGAAGCACGTGGTATCGTAACCGGGGTTGTATGTTCCTCTGTCAGTGTTATTGTTGTTGTTGTTTCTTGTTCCCTTTGCTGTTCTGTTAAATTGCCTTTGTCTCAACCCATGAGTTTTGTCTTTTTCTTCCGATTCTCCCCTCACGGCCATGTTGGCGGTGGGGGGTCTGGTCTGAGAGAGCGGCTGCCACCTGGTTCTTTGTTGCTGTCTGAGACCAAACCACGACAAGCGCCCAGGTGAAGCTGGTCAGGGCCATGGATGCTTTCAGGGCCCTGACATGGGATGGCATGGGATCCCACCTGCCAGTGCCCTCAATAGGCCAGGTTATCATTCTCTGGTGCCCAGGGTCTGTGCTCTGCTACTCTCCTTCCCCATTGCCCTGGAGATGTGGGAGACCACCATTTCATGGTCCCTACAGCCAAGGCTGAGACCGGTCTTCACACCTCTGACCAGCTCTTCCTCTTTTGGGAGTACCAGCTCCAGCTGTGCATCAGACCGTGATGCCTGTTTGGCAGCTGTGCTAAGAACTTTTCCAGAGACTCCACAAGAAACCTCCTGGACTGTTTGCATCCTGCTGCATCACTTGCCCAGTGAATACCAGGGAGACAGCGTCCCCCAAAGAGCCAGGTTCTGCGATCCACGGAGTCCCTGGGGTCATTTAAAGAAGATATTGTTCATTGCTCACCCCCACTGTGTGACCTGTGGCTCTGTCCTGGATCTGGCTGGGATGGAGTTATTCTCTTCATAGCAGATCACAATGTGCTCTGCTTTGGATGTGTCACTGGTCCAGCACTGGAAACACACCAGTGTTTTGGCTATTGCTGAATGGTCCCTGCAGAGCGTGAAGGCTTTCTCTTTCTCACACTCTGCCCCCGCTGCACGTAGGTACCGAAGAAGTTGGCAGGGGCACAGCTGGGATAGGGGGTTATTCCACGCCATAGGACATTGTGCTCAGCAACAACAACTCAAGGAAAAAAGGATGAAAAGGGGGTCATCCCTGGTCGTGGTGTTTGTCTTCCCAAGTCACCGATGCATGTGATGAAGCCCTGGTTTCCTGGAAATGGCTGAACATCTGCCTGCCAATGGGAAGCAGCAGGTGAATCCCTCATTTTGCTTTGCTTGCACACACAGCTTTTGCTTCAACTACTAGACTCTGTTTGCCTTCATCCTTGAGGTTATTGCCTTTGCACTTCTCATTCCCTCCCCTGTTCGCTTGGAGGTGTCAGGGGGAAAGAAGCAAGTGACTCTGGGTGTTTGGTTGCTGGTCAGGACCCACACACAAGCTCTTTCCGAACCTGTTTCTTGTCCCTTAGAAAAGCCCCATGTATCTGAGCTGCCCTGGCATCACACAGGCCATCCCCGGCTCCTCATCATCCCCGTCAGTCTCTCCTACAGACCCGGTACCTCCATCTACCACAGAAGCCGTGGGAACTGCCCTTCCCCACCCCAGCTCTTGCTGCACTGATGTCACAGCTCTGTGACGGCGCACGGGGCTCTTCCTCTCTGTGCCCCAGCCTGTGGGCTGTGGTGAACATTTGGGCTGCAGCACCTCAGATGTGGCACCAGGGCCACTCCTGGGCCTCTCACTGGTGGGGCGGAGCGAGAAGCAGAAAAGGCCCTGACTCTGTGGAAGCACTGCTCAACAGCAACTAAAACATCCCTGTGCTATCAACACTGTTTTCAGCACAAATCCCAAACATAGTACCATAAAAGCTACTATGAAGGAAATGAATTTTGGGATTTCCTGGCCGAGTGTGAGCTTCCAGGAGCCCTGTTCACATCCTCACCCCTGCACCAGCAGAGCCCTGCTGCCCCACATGTGGCTCCACAGCCAAGCTCTGCAGGCACCCCATGGTGCGTGTGCGTTCAGGGGTGGGGAGACGTCCCCCTGGCACGGTCTGCACAACAGATCTTGGTGCCTGCCCTGGGTGTGAACCTCACTGACTCGAGGACCACTCGCCATCTCCACTGTCACTGACACCAATGGGTAAGTCCTAAATCCAACCCTCAGTCTCTGAGGGGCAAAAAAAGCACATTGAGCTCTTTGCTCCTATGGGAAAGTAACGGAAGAGCAGCGAGGAGGACTGTAAACTCGCTCAAGTGACTCGCAGGTGGGGTGCTGGAAAAGACATGTATCGCACTAATTGTTGCTTAGTTTTGTGTGCTCGACAAATAGAACAGCTGCACTTAGATGACACAGGCCTGGGATGGACTCAGGGGCACCTTATGGAACGTGCCCGAGATTCCTGCCCTGCTGTTGAAGAGATCAAAGCACAGCGGGAAACTCTGCCTGCCGGAATCCTTGGAATACAGGTCAAAATAGCAAGTGGGAGCTCTCTTGCTCCCTCACGCTCTTGCAAACAAGGACTCTCTTGCTAACAAGTGCGGCGATTGAGAGACGGGACACAGCTTGATGCAAGCAAAATGTTCATTTATTGTATACCATCATTCCTTTATATAAGCTTACTTTGGCTGCGTGTTTTAAACTGATCGGTCCTTTTGAACACACACTGCTCGCGTGGCTGCATCTGATTGGTCAGTGATATATTATCACACCATCAACCATAGCTTATCTTGAGGACACAGTTATCTTAACTTAACGACTCAGTCCTTAAGGCCTTTTTAGGCAGGGCGCCAGGAACTTGCCCATCTCAATGCTGCCCATCTCAGTGTGGCAACATTTGTCAAGTACCTGTTTTCAGGTCCTTGTCTAACCCTTTATGGTCAGGACCACCCTCAGTTTCCCATGGTTTATGGCCTACAAGTTCCAACATGTCCCGGCTTGTTAATTGAGCAGTACTCGGGGTTCTGCTCTTCAGGCCTCGTCCCACAAACAAGGACTCTCATTTGCTCCGTGGTGCTTGCATCTCCTGCTTGCTGCCTCTGCCCGGGGGCTGCTTCAGAGGTTCCCCGATCCATGAGGTATTGAGATTAAACTTGTTCTTTGCCTTTAATCCGTGGTTTTGTGGTTCTTTCTGCGTCCTGCCTGCATTGGCTCACACAGTGACTGCAGCTTGGTGGTCCCTTCTTTTGGGAGCCCGACCCCTGGCACATGGTGTCCCTCTAGATGCCCTCTGCTCTCTCGGGGTCCCCAGTTTCCCCCACAGAAAGCCAGGCAGCTACCATTCAGCTCTGCTGCAATGCAGGACAGGCCTAAGCAGGCCCTTCAGTGTCCATTCACCGTCTCCAGTGGCACTGGGCACCCACAAGTGAGAGCTGAGTCCAGGCCTCCCTCCTCAACACATCTCCCAGTGCCCTCTACTCATGAGCCCACTGAGACCTGAGCCCAGCAACAGCCAGTGCGAGTGCAGTTCCTGGAGCCTGGTCCTGACTCCAGCAGGAAGAAGAGCCCAGAGTTCCAGGCCTGCCCTTGGGAGAGCTGCCCTTTTATTACAGAGATGCTCCTCGGGAAGGCAGCTCTGACACTGTGATGACAAATTCACCAAAAGCCTCTCTATTATTCAGCACAGTAGGATCGTGCTTCTGGAGATGGAGTGAATAGCAACAGTCCAGTGGGAACATGGCCATCACCGGCGAAAAACAAATGAAGCAGCAGCAGAAGTTGCAGCAGTGGCAGTTGCAGCAGCAGCGGCAGTGCCAGCATTGGCAGCGGCAGTGCCAGCATTGGCAGCAGCAGAGCCAGCGGCGGTATCGGCAGCAGAGGCAGCAGCATGTGGGACCTCCTGTGAGATCAGCAGTAGCGCACAGGACACACGAACGCACAGAACTGTTCCTCCAGGTGTGGATGGCACAAGAAACGTGAATGTTGCGGATCCTAAAGATTTCCGGAAGTATTGCACGGAAGGCGCCGTGGCGATCTTAGGCTCCGTGCTGTTTGGGATGGGATTGTGTGGTGGGATCTGCCTGTGGAAGCAGTTGAGTCAGTGGCAGCAGTGGCAGTTGCAGAAAGCCAGCAGCGGCAGTGGCAGCAGCGGCAGTTCCAGCTGCAGAGGCAGTGCCAGCAGCAGCAGTGCCAGCATTGGCAGCAGTGGCAGTTGCAGCAGTGCCAGCAGCGGCAGTGCCAGCATTGGCATTTTCAGCAGTGCCAGCAGCGGCAGTTGCTGCAGCGCCAGCAGCAATTGCGACAGCAGTGGGAGTTGCAGCAGTACCAGCAACGGCAGCAGCAACAGTTGCAGCAGTGGCAGTTGCAGCAGCAGAGGCTGTGCCAGCAGCGGCAGTGCCAGCATTGGCAGCAGCGGGAGTTGCAGCATTGGCGGCAGTGGCAGTTGCAGCAGTGCCAGCAGCGGCAGCGGCAGCAGGGGCATTTGCAGCAGTGGCAGTTGCCGCAGCAGAGGCAGTGGCAGCAGCGGCAGTGCCAGCATTGGCAGCGGCAACGCCAGCATTGGCAGCAGCAGAGCCAGCGGCAGTATCGGCAGCAGAGGCAGCAGCATGTGGGACCTCCTGTGAGATCAGCAGTAGCGCACAAGACACACGAACGCACAGAACTGTTCCTCCAGGTGTGGATGGCACAAGAAACGTGAATGTTGCGGATCCTAAAGATTTCCGGAAGTATTGCACGGAAGGCGCCGTGGTGATCTTAGGCTCTGTGCTGTTTGGGATGGGATTGTGTGGTGGGATCTGCCTGTGGAGGCAGTTGAGTCAGTGGCAGCAGCGGCAGTTGCAGAAGGCCAGCAGCAGCAGTTGTAGCAGCGGCAGTGGCAGCAGCGGCAGTGCCAGCATTGGCAGCAGTGGCAGTGGCGGCAGTGCCAGCAGCGGCAAGAGGGGCAGTTGCAGCATTGGCGGCAGTGGCAGTTGCAGCAGTGCCAGCAGCGGCAGCGGCAGCAGGGGCATTTGCAGCAGTGGCAGTTGCCGCAGCAGAGGCAGTGGCAGCAGCGGCAGTGCCAGCATTGGCAGCGGCAGTGCCAGCATTGGCAGCAGCAGAGCCAGCGGCAGTATAGGCAGCAGAGGCAGCAGCATGTGGGACCTCCTGTGAGATCAGCAGTAGCGCACAGGACACACGAACGCACAGAACTGTTCCTCCAGGTGTGGATGGCACAAGAAACGTGAATGTTGCGGATCCTAAAGATTTCCGGAAGTATTGCACGGAAGGCGCCGTGGCGATCTTAGGCTCCGTGCTGTTTGGGATGGGATTGTGTGGTGGGATCTGCCTGTGGAAGCAGTTGAGTCAGTGGCAGCAGTGGCAGTTGCAGAAAGCCAGCAGTGGCAGTGCCAGCAGCGGCAGTGGCAGCAGCGGCAGTTCCAACTGCAGAGGCAGTGCCAGCAGCAGCAGTGCCAGCATTGGCAGCAGTGGCAGTTGCAGCAGTGCCAGCAGCGGCAGTGGCAGCAGGAGCATTTGCAGCAGTGGCCGTTGCAGCAGCAGAGGCCTTGGCAGCAGCGGCAGTGCCAGCATTGGCAGCGGCAGTGCCAGCATTGGCAGCAGCAGAGCCAGCGGCAGTATAGGCAGCAGAGGCAGCAGCATGTGGGACCTCCTGTGAGATCAGCAGTAGCGCACAGGACACACGAACGCACAGAACTGTTCCTCCAGGTGTGGATGGCACAAGAAACGTGAATGTTGCGGATCCTAAAGATTTCCGGAAGTATTGCACGGAAGGCGCCGTGGCGATCTTAGGCTCCGTGCTGTTTGGGATGGGATTGTGTGGTCGGATCTGCCTGTGGAGGCAGTTGAGTCAGTGGCAGCAGCGGCAGTTGCAGAAGGCCAGCAGCAGCAGTTGTAGCAGCGGCAGTGGCAGCAGCGGCAGTGCCAGCATTGGCAGCAGTGGCAGTGGCGGCAGTGCCAGCAGCGGCAAGAGGGGCAGTTGAAGCATTGGCGGCAGTGGCAGTTGCAGCAGTGCCAGCAGCGGCAGCGGCAGCAGGGGCATTTGCAGCAGTGGCCGTTGCCGCAGCAGAGGCAGTGGCAGCAGCGGCAGTGCCAGCATTGGCAGCGGCAGTGCCAGCATTGGCAGCAGCAGAGCCAGCGGCAGTATAGGCAGCAGAGGCAGCAGCATGTGGGACCTCCTGTGAGATCAGCAGTAGCGCACAGGACACACGAACGCACAGAACTGTTCCTCCAGGTGTGGATGGCACAAGAAACGTGAATGTTGCGGATCCTAAAGATTTCCGGAAGTATTGCACGGAAGGCGCCGTGGCGATCTTAGGCTCCGTGCTGTTTGGGATGGGATTGTGTGGTGGGATCTGCCTGTGGAAGCAGTTGAGTCAGTGGCAGCAGTGGCAGTTGCAGAAAGCCAGCAGTGGCAGTGGCAGCAGCGGCAGTGGCAGCAGCGGCAGTTCCAGCTGCAGAGGCAGTGCCAGCAGCAGCAGTGCCAGCATTGGCAGCAGTGGCAGTTGCAGCAGTGCCAGCAGCGGCAGTGGCAGCAGGAGCATTTGCAGCAGTGGCCGTTGCAGCAGCAGAGGCCTTGGCAGCAGCGGCAGTGCCAGCATTGGCAGCGGCAGTGCCAGCATTGGCAGCAGCAGAGCCAGCGGCAGTATAGGCAGCAGAGGCAGCAGCGTGTGGGACCTCCTGTGAGATCAGCAGTAGCGCACAGGACACACGAACGCACAGAACTGTTCCTCCAGGTGTGGATGGCACAAGAAACGTGAATGTTGCGGATCCTAAAGATTTCCGGAAGTATTGCACGGAAGGCGCCGTGGCGATCTTAGGCTCCGTGCTGTTTGGGATGGGATTGTGTGGTGGGATCTGCCTGTGGAAGCAGTTGAGTCAGTGGCAGCAGTGGCAGTTGCAGAAAGCCAGCAGCGGCAGTGGCAGCAGCGGCAGTTCCAGCTGCAGAGGCAGTGCCAGCAGCAGCAGTGCCAGCATTGGCAGCAGTGGCAGTTGCAGCAGTGCCAGCAGCGGCAGTGCCAGCATTGGCATTTTCAGCAGTGCCAGCAGCGGCAGTTGCTGCAGCGCCAGCAGCAATTGCGACAGCAGTGGGAGTTGCAGCAGTACCAGCAACGGCAGCAGCAACAGTTGCAGCAGTGGCAGTTGCAGCAGCAGAGGCTGTGCCAGCAGCGGCAGTGCCAGCATTGGCAGCAGCGGGAGTTGCAGAAGGCCAGCAGCAGCAGTTGTAGCAGCGGCAGTGGCAGCAGCGGCAGTTGCAGCTGCAGAGGCAGTGCCAGCAGCAGCAGTGCCAGCATTGGCAGCAGTGGCAGTGGCGGCAGTGCCAGCAGCGGCAAGAGGGGCAGTTGCAGCATTGGCGGCAGTGGCAGTTGCAGCAGTGCCAGCAGCGGCAGCGGCAGCAGGGGCATTTGCAGCAGTGGCTGTTGCCGCAGCAGAGGCAGTGGCAGCAGCGGCAGTGCCAGCATTGGCAGCGGCAGCGCCAGCATTGGCAGCAGCAGAGCCAGCGGCAGTATCGGCAGCAGAGGCAGCAGCATGTGGGACCTCCTGTGAGATCAGCAGTAGCGCACAGGACACACGAACGCACAGAACTGTTCCTCCAGGTGTGGATGGCACAAGAAACGTGAATGTTGCGGATCCTAAAGATTTCCGGAAGTATTGCACGGAAGGCGCCGTGGCGATCTTAGGCTCCGTGCTGTTTGGGATGGGATTGTGTGGTGGGATCTGCCTGTGGAGGCAGTTGAGTCAGTGGCAGCAGCGGCAGTTGCAGAAGGCCAGCAGCAGCAGTTGTAGCAGCGGCAGTGGCAGCAGCGGCAGTGCCAGCATTGGCAGCAGTGGCAGTGGCGGCAGTGCCAGCAGCGGCAAGAGGGGCAGTTGCAGCATTGGCGGCAGTGGCAGTTGCAGCAGTGCCAGCAGCGGCAGCGGCAGCAGGGGCATTTGCAGCAGTGGCTGTTGCCGCAGCAGAGGCAGTGGCAGCAGCGGCAGTGCCAGCATTGGCAGCGGCAGCGCCAGCATTGGCAGCAGCAGAGCCAGCGGCAGTATCGGCAGCAGAGGCAGCAGCATGTGGGACCTCCTGTGAGATCAGCAGTAGCGCACAGGACACACGAACGCACAGAACTGTTCCTCCAGGTGTGGATGGCACAAGAAACGTGAATGTTGCGGATCCTAAAGATTTCCGGAAGTATTGCACGGAAGGCGCCGTGGCGATCTTAGGCTCTGTGCTGTTTGGGATGGGATTGTGTGGTGGGATCTGCCTGTGGAGGCAGTTGAGTCAGTGGCAGCAGCGGCAGTTGCAGAAGGCCAGCAGCAGCAGTTGTAGCAGCGGCAGTGGCAGCAGCGGCAGTGCCAGCATTGGCAGCAGTGGCAGTGGCGGCAGTGCCAGCAGCGGCAAGAGGGGCAGTTGCAGCATTGGCGGCAGTGGCAGTTGCAGCAGTGCCAGCAGCGGCAGCGGCAGCAGGGGCATTTGCAGCAGTGGCTGTTGCCGCAGCAGAGGCAGTGGCAGCAGCGGCAGTGCCAGCATTGGCAGCGGCAGCGCCAGCATTGGCAGCAGCAGAGCCAGCGGCAGTATCGGCAGCAGAGGCAGCAGCATGTGGGACCTCCTGTGAGATCAGCAGTAGCGCACAGGACACACGAACGCACAGAACTGTTCCTCCAGGTGTGGATGGCACAGGAAACGTGAATGTTGCGGATCCTAAAGATTTCCGGAAGTATTGCACGGAAGGCGCCGTGGCGATCTTAGGCTCCGTGCTGTTTGGGATGGGATTGTGTGGTGGGATCTGCCTGTGGAAGCAGTTGAGTCAGTGGCAGCAGTGGCAGTTGCAGAAAGCCAGCAGTGGCAGTGCCAGCAGCGGCAGTGGCAGCAGCGGCAGTTCCAGCTGCAGAGGCAGTGCCAGCAGCAGCAGTGCCAGCATTGGCAGCAGTGGCAGTTGCAGCAGTGCCAGCAGCGGCAAGAGGGGCAGTTGAAGCATTGGCGGCAGTGGCAGTTGCAGCAGTGCCAGCAGCGGCAGCGGCAGCAGGGGCATTTGCAGCAGTGGCCGTTGCCGCAGCAGAGGCAGTGGCAGCAGCGGCAGTGCCAGCATTGGCAGCGGCAGTGCCAGCATTGGCAGCAGCAGAGCCAGCGGCAGTATAGGCAGCAGAGGCAGCAGCATGTGGGACCTCCTGTGAGATCAGCAGTAGCGCACAGGACACACGAACGCACAGAACTGTTCCTCCAGGTGTGGATGGCACAAGAAACGTGAATGTTGCGGATCCTAAAGATTTCCGGAAGTATTGCACGGAAGGCGCCGTGGCGATCTTAGGCTCCGTGCTGTTTGGGATGGGATTGTGTGGTGGGATCTGCCTGTGGAGGCAGCGAAAAAAGTAAGTTGTTGCGGGGGGGAGGTGCCAAACATCTCTATTGGGTGGCTGCTCTTAGCCGTGAAGCATGTAGAGTTCGGGTATTCTGGAGTGCCGAGTTAGGTCCTTGGCCACCCTCTGTCAGGTGATGCCATCAGTCCCAGACACTCCCTTTGGCCAAGGTGTCCCAGCAGCGCAGAGCGTGGCGAGGAACCTTCCCAGCTATGGGCCTCGCTTTGGAGAACGAGAGTCAGTCTGTCCCATCTGCACCCCAACACTGCCAGCGTGCGTGTTCTCAGCAGCGGCAGGGCTCTTGTCCCTGCAGCGGTGTGTATCTCTTCAGATCCCTCCTCTGAAGAGGGGATGGAGAGCACCTCAGCAAACAGGGAGCCGAGGGCTGTCCCCTTGTGTGGCCAGGCCTGGGCAGGGGAGCCGAGTGCTGGTCTTTGCACTCCACAGTGCACAGTGGTCTCTCTCCACAGGCGCCTGGCCAAAGCTTCAGGAGCCCAGCGCAGCTCCCACAGCCACCCCTCGCGCCCAGACAGCCGCACCGCCCGTGCCAGCACCTCTGGGAGCCGGACCCAACACCAGCAGCCGTCGCCTGCGCCTGGAAAAGCGGCCACGGAGAGCCAGGAAGCAGCCCCCGCCAGCCCGGACAGCCGCCCGGCCTTCCCGCCCCCACCCCCGCCTCCCCCCCTGCCCACCTCGGCCAGCCGGCCCTTGGGGACCAGCCCAGCGCCCTCCAGCCCCCGCAGAAAGTGAGCCCCCCTCCTGCCCCCCAAGCCCGGCGCCCTCATTGATACCTAAAGCAGACTTTATGTCTTCCGTCAATGGTTAAAGTGTAGGGAATGTTCTTTTAGAGAAGAAATGTAGCTGTTTTAGGAACCATCCTAAATGGTTTCAAGGACTTAGTAAGATAAGAAAGGATGTATGTGGCCTTGAGAACACGGTGGCCTAAGACAAGGATGCAATAAATACGGACTTTGTTTGACAAACAGATGGTAGCAGGAAGATCATTCATTTTGATACAAGTTTTTACGCAAGTTAGTAATATTAGTTGTAGTATAGTTTTTACATAAGATTTAATTTGTGGCGCCTTCGTGACCCTTTGTACTACAGTTATGCTGGGAACTAGTGCCCCCAAAGTGCAAGACCCTGTCCAGTTTGGGGGTAAAATCTTCTGGCCCCAGTTCCACACGTCCATTTCTCCCCGTATCCTCATTTCCCCTGGTAATCCAGGCGTCTGGTATGGCCTTCCAGCCATGAGCTCGTAGGGGCTAAGACGTTGTCTGCCCCTGGGCTGAACCCTCATTCTTACTAAAGCCAGAGGGAAAGCTTGAGTCCAGTTCACAGGGGTTTCCTGACACATTTTGCTCAGTTGTGTTTTAAGCGTGTGATTCCTCCTTTCCACTTTCCCACTAGACTGAGGTCGATAGGGTTCATAGAATCGCCTGGGTTGGAAGGGACCTTTCAGATCATCGAGTCCAACCATCTGGCAAAACACTGGCAAAAGCCACCACAAAACCGTATCTCTAGGCACTGTGTCTACCCAGCTTTTCAATACCTCCAGGGGTGGTGACTCAACCACTTCCTTGTGCAGCCTGTTCCAATGCTATGCTTAATAACCCTTTCCGTGTAAAAATTTTTCCTAATATCCAGTTTAAACCTCCCCTGGCGCAACTTAGGGCTGTTTCCTTTTGTCCTGTTCCTCGGGAGAAGAGACCGACCCCCCCTGGCTACACCCTCCTTTGAGGGAGCTGTAGAGAGCGCAAAGGTCTCCTCTCAGCCTCCTTTTCTCCTCCAGCCCCAGCCCCCTCAGCCTCTCCTCATAAGATTTTTAGTGGAACTCATGAACTAATTTAGTATCTCCAGTTCCATAGGGTGTAAAAACAGCCTTCAAGTCTTTTTCCTCTTGCACCAACAACGCTTATTGTAGCTTTACTCAAGGGTCCCTCACAGCCAGCCATGACAGTGTGTGGCCCCGCTGTCAGTCTTCCCCAGCTCCCACCCCCCAGCTCCCTCTGCAAGGCCTCTGGTCCCTCCAGGGGGTCACCAGCACCTCCCAGCTCGGTATGGCCAGCAAATGTGGGTGTTGGGGGGCCAAGTGGGAGCTCTGTCTCCTGGAGGACACCCCAACCTCCCTCCTGTCCCTGGGCCATGCCCGGCCCTTGGCCTCCTGCTCCCTCAGCTTTGTGAGGGCCCCCAAGCCGAAGGAGAGCCGCTTGGGAAAGCTTTGGGGGGACCCAGTCAAAGCTCTGTCTTCTGGGGGATGCCCCAACCTCTCCCCAATCCCAGGAGACGGAGGGTTGGGGTCGTCTTTGGTTTTTTTAGCCTTTTCCTCCCCGAAGGGATGGGGCCCTTCTGGGGGCCTGCCGAGCTCCTGCCCTTAAGAAGGACCAGGCCCCGCGCACAGGGACGGGCCAGGGGACAGTTTTGGTGCCACCTCTCCTGGGTTGAGCGACACAGGACTAACTTCTCTTCTAATGCTTGGGAAAACTGCACGTGTAGGAGGCTCTGGTCTCTGACCGTGTGAAAATATTCCCTTCGTAGCCAGCCAGGCTCTGTGGGATTCAAGGTCTCGGTGTTTTCGAGGCTCTCCGGGACCCGGGCACTTGACCCAGGCTGCCAACAGGATTGTTTCATGCCATGAACGCCACATTCAGTATGAATTAGGAAGTTTGCTGTGCAGTTCTCTCTCTCCCTCGATGGTGGTGGGCCCAGAGAACTCCTTGCCCCGGTGCCGGAGCCCTGAGCCCTTCCCTTCCTCCCGAAGCCGCAGCGCTCACAGGGTCCCACATTTGCTGTCCCTGCTGGGAGTGCACGGCTTCTGCTGGGGGAACGGGCTGGGGACAGGCCTTGTCTGTCTTACATTGTATTGGGACCAATGCTGGTTCTTTGGTATTACTGTTAATTATTTAGTCTTATCCTATTAAATCTATCTACATTTCAACTTTAGAGTTTCCTTGCTTTCCCCGACTCCCCTTTCTGGGTGGGGAAGGGTCACTGCGTGAGAGAATAATTGTCTAAACGACAATACATTGTTATGGGGTTTCTCCAACCATAACCCCACCGTAGCCGCCCTGGCCGGCAAAGGGCCCAGAGAAAGGGGCAGAGCCCCGACTCCACCGCAGAGCCGGGGGTACCAGGCTCATCCCCCAGCGCAGCAGGAGCTTTGCTTCACAAGTTCCAGTTCTCCTGACCCTGCTCTGCACGGGCTGCTCGGCCCCAGGGGCTGGGCTGGGGGGTTTAGGGCTGAAGAGGTGGGCTTGCTCCGAGTCCTGCCGAAGGGGCAGAGAGCTGCTCATTCCCGGGTTGAGTGTTCCCTGACACGAGAGAGCAAGAAGGGGACCGGTTTCACTGGACCAGGAATGCAGAAAGTGTGCCCATCCCTACAAAGAGGGGGTGCTTGAGCCCTGTGCTTTGCTCAGGGTTTTCTCCCCCCATTGATATCTCTAAGAAGATTGTACAGTGGAGCTGGAGAAACTCTGCCGTGCTTAAACCCCCCCCTTCTCTGCCAGCTCAGTTTCAAGGTGGAGTTCCCTTTATGGCTCCACAGTAATTGTCCTGCACCATCCCAGGAGTCAGGAAGGACCCTGCTGTGAGCCCGGCTGGAGGATTTACAGCTCCCTGCAGCCAGCAGCAAACAGGCCTTGGGGCACAATAATTTCTCTCTTATATCTCCTATGGGGCTCGTAATCTTGTCTCCCTCATCATTTAAATTGTCACGTTTGGGATGGCCCGGGGGAGCTACCAACAGCTGGCTACCCTCATCCGGATCTTCCAATTCAGCTTCTTTTGATTTATACCCAGTATAACAAGCTTTTTCCCCTTTACTCTCTTTCTTACTTAACACATATATTCCACTTTGATGTTCAGAATCCTCCAGACCACATTTTTTCCCAACATCCCAATCATTTCTTAAAGCAAAGAACACATCCACATAAGGTATTTCATCCCATTTTGCAGTTCTCTGACAAAACAACATCAATTGCAATACAGTATTGCATTTTAAAGATCCGTTTTCAGGCCAATTTTCACCCTCTTCCAATTTATACTGTGGCCACCATTGATTGCAATATGTTACTAATTTAATTTTAGTCATGGGATCCCCTCCAAATTTATTCCAAATTTTCAGGATGCATTCTAGAGGAGAGCAAGGGGGTGTCTCGTGGGAAGCAGCAGCACCCATTTTGGTACCAAAAAGATCACACAGTGTCTCTAAATACACTAAAACAAGGGATGCCTCCCTCCGTTTTTAAAACAACGTCTAGAGGCAAACTTACCCTGGGTCAAAACAAAACAGATATTACTTAAGCGCTGTGATGTTAAGAGCAAGTTTTACCAAGTGCTACCTGCTACCCGAGAGATTCCACCCCTACCCGCCTTTCCTCATATTCTCCAAGACAATACCTCTTTTCAGTATCATTGCACCGTTGTGTCACTCACCGCCTGAGGGCAGGAGAGGGGCTGATGGAGTCCCCATCAAAAGGTGGGTGGGCGCTGGAGTCCGGCCAGGTCGCTCCTCCCCGTCGGGTTGGGGGAGATGATCCGGGCCATCTGGGTCAGCGCCGTTCCATCTGGGTCACCAGAAACTGTTGTCCCAGAGCAGGGTCATTTACCCGCTGTGCAGACACCAATATACACCCAGAGTAGAAGTATTTTCTACTTATTTAATTTCTGCAGAGATGGGTGCTGGGTGGGAATCCACAAAGCCAGCACACCCGCCTAAAAACATTTATATGGTTCAAAACACAGGAATCTGGTTTCACAGGGCCTTGTGACCTGTTTACAGCTCTTTATTCTTAAAATATATTGATATATTAATATATGTTGACTTCTTAAAAGTACATTCTACCTTTTTAAAATACATGACCGGCAGCCGGCAGCAAACGGGCCTTGGGGCGCAGCCAGAAGAGGAGCAGATCCCCTGGCCCTTGGGCGGCTGCCCCCGGGGAGGGAAAGGGTCAAGGAATTGGGCACAAAATAAAGCCCCTCGTGCTCCAGCTTGTCCTCAGAGATCAGAGGGGCTGGGGGCAGCCGGGCTTCGATTCCGAGTGATGCTCAACTGAGCACTATAGCTCTGGTCGCCTTCAATGTATGGAACTGCCACCATTACCAACGGCCAACAGCGCGATGCACTTTGGGTCTGGTTGCGTTCAATGAACGAGCACGGCCCGATGGAAGGAGTTTGGCCGGTTCCAATGAGAACTCTCAGGGCTCGATTCATGGATGGTGCGGTTTATTGAGGCAACAGAATTGCAGATTCTTCTGGATTGCTGGTGACAGTACCCCGTCTGCAAAGCACGAGCGAGAGATACAGCAGCAGGAAACACCTCGAGTGATACAGCAGCAGGAAACAACTCTCTATAGAGGTTTCTCAGTTTCCCGGGAAGCACTGGGTACAGCCGAGTGTTGGGATCTCCCCCAAGAGGCATCCCTATGGGGGACGAGGGGCTCAGCCCATGGACTGATCCCAGAAGTCAGCGATGGTTTGTGACGGTGTCTTCCTGACTTGTCTGCCATGGGATCTTCCCTGACATCCCTCCATTCTGAAGCCATTTTTATAGTTGTTTTTACCTCTCAGGTGGAACTGGAGGGACTCGAGTCACACAGACCTTTGTGCGATTGGTGTAAAATTTCCTCTCTTGGCCTTTAAAGGTACAGACTGGGGAAAATTCAGAGCGCAGACTCGGGGAGGGGTGGTCGCACCTTGGAGGGGGTGGCTTTTAGCATGGAGGTGTGTGTTGGTGTTATTATAATGACATTATAATGTACAAAGTTCAAGCTAAGGGCATGAGCTTTACAAAAACTAAGAGACTGTTGGCTCAGGGTAACAACTCTGCAGCTGATCAGGGTTGGTGGTACCACAAGTTCCCGTTCCCTGCGCTGATGCACAGTTTGGCCATGGTCTCTTCACACCCCGCAACTCCCCGCACTGTTTCTTTTCCTCCTTAGAACCTGCTGACTCTGAGATTGCAGGTGATGGAGCCTGGGGAGCCACGGTGGGATCCATTCCCTGCACCTCAGCTCCACTGCACCTGGGAAGGCCCTTCAACACTGTCCCTTTCCTTAAAATGGGACTACAACTTTAGTTTCTAAGTCACCTCCAGAAATCGTCCCCCTCCCCGTCAGTGGCCACACCAGCAAAGTGGGGAGGGGGCAGCTGCGTGGCAGGGTGGGTTTGCTCCAAGTTGTTCTTGTTCACCCATTGCTCAGGGGTTGCTCTCTTCTCAACGTTATTTTGGAACGGGACAAGAGCAACTGAATGCTTTAATGAAGTCACTGGGGTGATGAACCATCAGTAAGATGTTGGTGTAGCTGAAGGTAGAGCTAACATTGAAAAAGGAATGTTAAAGAACTTTAGATATGGTTTCTTTTTTAATTACGCACATAAATTTAGGGTTATTATTATATATTTTTGTAATCCAAGAGTTCTCTTTATTGTAGTTCTGTTTTGTCAGAAATGAAGGTGTAAACGACTGAAGTTTGCTAATAAATGTTTAAATCTTCCTCTTGCCCGGACGACTTCTCAACAAAATAATGCAAGAGAGGAGGAGAAGACAAGTGGGGCTGCAGCCCCTAAACCCTGGGCACCGTTTGTAAATTGGGAAATTTCCTCCGTTCAGGTGCTCCAATGGGGTAACTTGGAGAGTGTCCCTGTCACCTGGGATGTGTTCTCAGGATGCAGGCCTGGCCTTGGGAACCTGCAGATGGAAAAACTGTGGCAAAACCCCCCAAAACGCGTTGCAGAGCTCTAATTCCTGGGTTTAGTGTCCCCTGAGGCGAGAGAGCAAGAAGGGGACCCATTTGACTGGGCAGGGAATGCAGAGCAGGTGGGCAGCCCTACAGGGAGCCCCAAAGTGTCCCTGTGCCCATCACCCCCCATCCCATGGGGCTGCAGAGAGGGAAAACTCCCCATGTTCAAAGGAAAGCGGTAACAGCTTGTGCAGAAAGTGGCCGGAGCCACTCCGGCGGGGCCGCTGCCTCCCCCGGGCGGCGGCCCGTCCCCGCGGCCCCGGCTCTCGCCTTCCCCCCCGGGGGACCCCCCGCTGGCGGGGACCGGTTCCCCCCGCTCCCCCCTCCCGCCCCCAACCTTCGCCGGGGCCGGGGCCGGGGCCGGGGCCGGGGCCGGGGCCGGGGCCGGTCTCCGAGCGGAGCTGCCGGAGCCACCCGCGGCCGGGGCGGCCTCTGCCCCGCGGCAGCCCCGAGGGCAGCGCCGCCGCGGAGCGGCCCCGAGCGAGCCCGGCCCTCCCGCCCCGCGGCTCCCGGCGGCGCCCGGCGGGCAGGGGCAGCCGCTCCGCCCGCCCCGGCAGGCGCCGGGCCGCGGTCCGCCGGGGCAGGCGGCGGAGCCCGGCTGGCGAGCGGGGGCATGGCGGCGCCGGGCCCGGGCTCCCTGCAGCGCCGGCGGCAGAGCTGGCAGGAGGCGCGGCCCCGGCGAGCCGTGCTGGTGCGGAAGCTGCAGGCGAAGGTGAGGAGCGGGGGCGCCTGCCCGGGGGGAGCTGCCCGGGGCCGGGCCGGGCCGGGCCGCGGTGGCGGGGCCGGGGTGCCCGGGCCGCCCGCGCCGCCCGCAGAGGGGACTCGGCGGCGGAGCCCTCGGAGGGAGGCCCCCCCCCGGGAGCCGCGCCGGCCGCCGTCCCGTCCCCCCCCGCCCCGAGCCGCTGGCCGGAGCTTGGCCGGGCTCGGGGGAAGCGAAGCTTCCCGGTGCCGTAAGGACTCGGGCCGGGCTGGGCAGCGCTGTGGCATGCGCTGAGCTTGGGCTGCAGCAGCCGGTGCCGGAGGAGCCGGCTCTGTCCCCAGGGGCGCTCGCTCCTCTCCATCCCGGGTCTCCCCCCGGCTCCTGCAGAATCGGCAATTTACCAAAGGGCTCTGTGGGGGTGTTGGTCTTGTATCGGGGGGAGCATCTGTCCCTTGTGTGTGGTTTTGTCTAATTTGCTTTATGGAGCAGGCCCATGGCTATTGTGTCCTGTCCCCAAAAAGGGTCCAACCAAGACTGGCTGTCCTGGGGAGGGAAGGGCTTCTCCTGGATTTTTGCCTTCCCTGTTTCCAGGGAGCAGGGAAGGGGGGTCAGGAGAGAAGGCAGTAAGTTTAGGACCCCCGTTCTTTCCCCACCTCTTATTAACCTTTGCCACAGCTTTTCCGTTCCCGACCCTCCAACGGGGTAAATAACAAAGTCAGCCGACCTTGGTCGTGACAGCAATAGGTATAAGCAAGAGCCTCTCTGCACTCCATTCCTTGGCACTGACCAGAAACATATATTCATACCACCATATAAACCCCATATTAGGGTTTGGGGCAGGACAGGCAGGGGGGGCACGGCCAGCTGAGCCCCGGCAGCCGGCACCCAGCGGGGACAGACGCCCAGCACCGAGGCATCCGGGAGGGAGAGAGAGAGGGGACCCCGCATCACCCTCCACACCCCAGGGAATGGCCCCTCCCCAGCCCGGCACCCCAGCCCCCCGCCCGGGCACCCCAGAGCCCGACCCCCGCCCGGGCAGCCTTCCCCGGGGTGAGGAGAAGCGCGGCCGGGCCCCGACGACTCCCCATCCCGCCTCTGCCCGGGATCGGGATCGATTGCAGAGGGAAACCACAGAGCAAAGCAGACCAGTTACCAAAAGAAGCACCGCTAAAGGAATCAAAATTTGAAGGAGCACTAATTCCAGGACCTCCTTTAGAATTGTCACCCCCACAATACACTGAGAAGGAAGATCAATTGGCAGACAATTAGATTGGTTTAAAAATGATCAGGGACGGTGAGTTAACACCACTGAAAGAACATATTGATCTCGGAAAAGGTGATGAAAGTTCTACTCAAGAGACTGCACCAAGAAACACCCACAGGAGCTGACGCATTGGTGTTAACTGCCAGAAGATGCACCATTGGACCAAGAATGCAAAGCTCAGCAGCCATCATAGCCCAAAGTGCACGCTTTTGTTGCGCAAATAACCCCAAAATTGCCAAGAAGATCACAGGAGGAGTTTTAAAACAAGGGGTAGCTCCTGGGGAATACTGGCAACTAGGTTTTTCAGAATTGCCAAGGTGTAACCTTTATCATTATCTGTTGGTAACGGTAGACACCTTTTCTGGTTGGCCAGAGCCTTTCCCCTGCCGTACCAACAAAGCAAGGGAAGTAATTCGAACCGTATTGAAAGAAATCATCCCTAGGTTTGGTGTCCCAGAAGGTATTTCCTCTGATAATGGACCCCATTTGATTGCAAAAGGAGTGCAGGGAGTTTCCAAATTTCTAGACTTTAAATGGGATTTCCATACCCCTTGGAGGCCACAGTCTCGCGGCAAAGCAGAACGAAAGAACCAAACCCTAAAAAGACAGATTTCCAAGGTGTGTCAGGAAACCCAAATGAAACGGGTAGGTGTTCTCGCCATAGCACTAATGAGGGTACGAATTACACCCAGCGTCAGGGAGGGTGTGAGTCCCTTTGAGATTCTGTATGGGAAACCATAGCCACCCAATTAGTTCCCTACAAAGGAGATCAAGTGCGTGTAAGAGGACAGGCTGCAGCTAAAGAGTATTTGATTTCTCTCTCGCAGAGTTTATCCTCCCTGCACAAGGTACCTGAACCAGAGGACCCCGCTTGCCTTGGACACTCCAGTCTACGTATGAACCTGGAAAGATGAACCCTGAAAGAGAGATGGAGAGGACCTTACACGGTGCTGCTAAAGACCTACACTGCAGGAAAGGTAAATAGGATTGACTCTTGGATCCATTACACTGGAGGAAAGGTGGCACCAGAGCGAGACCAGGACAAATGGACCTCTACAGCCACAGGAGAGCTTAAACTCCAAATAACCAGAGGCTCCTGATGAACTGTACCTGTTACCTGCTATATTGTTACTCTTACATTATTGGAAAGTATTGCTAGTCTAAGGTTATTAAGATGAAAGTTATAGGTGTGACATTGCTTAGTTTCCCTAATCATGATTTGCATTTCTTTGAGTTGTACTAAGAAAGTGATTCCAGAGGCAAGTGCTGGGAACTGTGTAATGGTGCTGAACAGAAAGAGTGAGACAGGAGAACTACAGGGGGGAATGTCTCAAAGGCGGGGAACGATGTACTTTAAGAAGACAGAATGTACTTTAAAAAAAGTAACATACATTTTAGAGGGTAGAATCTCTCACTAGGTAAGAATAAAGAGCTGTAAAAAGGTCACAAGGCCCGGTGAAACCACGTTTCTGTGTTTTGAACCATATCAATATTCCTAAGAGTTTTTAGTTGGGTGTGCTAGCTCTGTGGTTTCCCAGCCGGCACCCATCTCTGCAGAAATGAAATAAATAGATAATACCTCTACTGTGTGTGTATATTGGTGTCTGCACAGCGGGTAAATGACCATGCTCTGGGACAACAAGGGGACACTCAACCCGGGAATGAGCAGCTCTCTGCCCCTTCGGCAGGACTCGGAGCAAGCCCACCTCTTCAGCCCTAAACCCCCCAGCCCAGCCCCTGGGGCCGAGCAGCCCGTGCAGAGCAGGGTCAGGAGAACTGGAACTTGTGAAGCAAAGCTCCTGCTGCGCTGGGGGATGAGCCTGGTACCCCCGGCTCTGCGGTGGAGTCGGGGCTCTGCCCCTTTCTCTGGGCCCTTTGCCGGCCAGGGCGGCTACGGTGGGGTTATGGTTGGAGAAACCCCATAACAATGTATTGTCGTTTAGACAATTATTCTCTCACGCAGTGACCCTTCCCCACCCAGAAAGGGGAGTCGGGGAAAGCAAGGAAACTCTAAAGTTGAAATGTAGATAGATTTAATAGGATAAGACTAAATAATTAACAGTAATACCAAAGAACCAGCATTGGTCCCAATACAATGTAAGACAGACAAGGCCTGTCCCCAGCCCGTTCCCCCAGCAGAAGCCGTGCACTCCCAGCAGGGACAGCAAATGTGGGACCCTGTGAGCGCTGCGGCTTCGGGAGGAAGGGAAGGGCTCAGGGCTCCGGCACCGGGGCAAGGAGTTCTCTGGGCCCACCACCATCGAGGGAGAGAGAGAACTGCACAGCAAACTTCCTAATTCATACTGAATGTGGCGTTCATGGCATGAAACAATCCTGTTGGCAGCCTGGGTCAAGTGCCCGGGTCCCGGAGAGCCTCGAAAACACCGAGACCTTGAATCCCACAGAGCCTGGCTGGCTACGAAGGGAATATTTTCACACGGTCAGAGACCAGAGCCTCCTACACGTGCAGTTTTCCCAAGCATTAGAAGAGAAGTTAGTCCTGTGTCGCTCAACCCAGGAGAGGTGGCACCAAAACTGTCCCCTGGCCCGTCCCTGTGCGCGGGGCCTGGTCCTTCTTAAGGGCAGGAGCTCGGCAGGCCCCCAGAAGGGCCCCATCCCTTCGGGGAGGAAAAGGCTAAAAAAACCAAAGACGACCCCAACCCTCCGTCTCCTGGGATTGGGGAGAGGTTGGGGCATCCCCCAGAAGACAGAGCTTTGACTGGGTCCCCCCAAAGCTTTCCCAAGCGGCTCTCCTTCGGCTTGGGGGCCCTCACAAAGCTGAGGGAGCAGGAGGCCAAGGGCCGGGCATGGCCCAGGGACAGGAGGGAGGTTGGGGTGTCCTCCAGGAGACAGAGCTCCCACTTGGCCCCCCAACACCCACATTTGCTGGCCATACCGAGCTGGGAGGTGCTGGTGACCCCCTGGAGGGACCAGAGGCCTTGCAGAGGGAGCTGGGGGGTGGGAGCTGGGGAAGACTGACAGCGGGGCCACACACTGTCATGGCTGGCTATGAGGGACCCTTGAGTAAAGCTACAATAAGCGTTGTTGGTGCAAGAGGAAAAAGACTTGAAGGCTGTTTTTACACCCTATGGAACTGGAGATACTAAATTAGTTCATGAGTTCCACTAAAAATCTTATGAGGAGAGGCTGAGGGGGCTGGGGCTGGAGGAGAAAAGGAGGCTGAGAGGAGACCTTTGCGCTCTCTACAGCTCCCTCAAAGGAGGGTGTAGCCAGGGGGGGTCGGTCTCTTCTCCCGAGGAACAGGACAAAAGGAAACAGCCCTAAGTTGCGCCAGGGGAGGTTTAAACTGGATATTAGGAAAAATTTTTACACGGAAAGGGTTATTAAGCATAGCATTGGAACAGGCTGCACAAGGAAGTGGCTGAGTCACCATCCCTGGAGGTATTGAAAAGCTGGGTAGACACAGTGCCTAGAGATACGGTTTTGTGGTGGCTTTTGCCAGTGTTTTGCCAGATGGTTGGACTCGATGATCTGAAAGGTCCCTTCCAACCCAGGCGATTCTATGAACCCTATCGACCTCAGTCTAGTGGGAAAGTGGAAAGGAGGAATCACACGCTTAAAACACAACTGAGCAAAATGTGTCAGGAAACCCCTGTGAACTGGACTCAAGCTTTCCCTCTGGCTTTAGTAAGAATGAGGGTTCAGCCCAGGGGCAGACAACGTCTTAGCCCCTACGAGCTCATGGCTGGAAGGCCATACCAGACGCCTGGATTACCAGGGGAAATGAGGATACGGGGAGAAATGGACGTGTGGAACTGGGGCCAGAAGATTTTACCCCCAAACTGGACAGGGTCTTGCACTTTGGGGGCACTAGTTCCCAGCATAACTGTAGTACAAAGGGTCACGAAGGCGCCACAAATTAAATCTTATGTAAAAACTATACTACAACTAATATTACTAACTTGCGTAAAAACTTGTATCAAAATGAATGATCTTCCTGCTACCATCTGTTTGTCAAACAAAGTCCGTATTTATTGCATCCTTGTCTTAGGCCACCGTGTTCTCAAGGCCACATACATCCTTTCTTATCTTACTAAGTCCTTGAAACCATTTAGGATGGTTCCTAAAACAGCTACATTTCTTCTCTAAAAGAACATTCCCTACACTTTAACCATTGACGGAAGACATAAAGTCTGCTTTAGGTATCAATGAGGGCGCCGGGCTTGGGGGGCAGGAGGGGGGCTCACTTTCTGCGGGGGCTGGAGGGCGCTGGGCTGGTCCCCAAGGGCCGGCTGGCCGAGGTGGGCAGGGGGGGAGGCGGGGGTGGGGGCGGGAAGGCCAGGCGGCTGTCCGGGCTGGCGGGGGCTGCTTCCTGGCTCTCCGTGGCCGCTTTTCCAGGCGCAGGCGACGGCTGCTGGTGTTGGGTCCGGCTCCCAGAGGTGCTGGCACGGGCGGTGCGGCTGTCTGGGCGCGAGGGGTGGCTGTGGGAGCTGCGCTGGGCTCCTGAAGCTTTGGCCAGGCGCCTGTGGAGAGAGACCACTGTGCACTGTGGAGTGCAAAGACCAGCACTCGGCTCCCCTGCCCAGGCCTGGCCACACAAGGGGACAGCCCTCGGCTCCCTGTTTGCTGAGGTGCTCTCCATCCCCTCTTCAGAGGAGGGATCTGAAGAGATACACACCGCTGCAGGGACAAGAGCCCTGCCGCTGCTGAGAACACGCACGCTGGCAGTGTTGGGGTGCAGATGGGACAGACTGACTCTCGTTCTCCAAAGCGAGGCCCATAGCTGGGAAGGTTCCTCGCCACGCTCTGCGCTGCTGGGACACCTTGGCCAAAGGGAGTGTCTGGGACTGATGGCATCACCTGACAGAGGGTGGCCAAGGACCTAACTCGGCACTCCAGAATACCCGAACTCTACATGCTTCACGGCTAAGAGCAGCCACCCAATAGAGATGTTTGGCACCTCCCCCCCGCAACAACTTACTTTTTTCGCTGCCTCCACAGGCAGATCCCACCACACAATCCCATCCCAAACAGCACGGAGCCTAAGATCGCCACGGCGCCTTCCGTGCAATACTTCTGGAAATCTTTAGGATCCGCGGCATTTAGGTTTCTCGTGCCATCCACACCTGGAGGAACAGGTCTGTACGTTAGTGTGTCCTGCGCGCTACTGCTGATCTCACAGGAGGTCCCATATGGCCAGCAAATGTTCTCTCTCACTTTGTTAGCATCTCCGAGCGAGGGAACATCCTGGGGCTGCCACGTTTCCGTGGTTTTGGTAGAAGCAAAGGGAACTCCCAAAGCCATTGCAGACCAATGCACTCTGGAGCCTCTTTCTCCTCCCACCCCCAGCTCTCCCTCCTCAGCCAAGGACCCACAGCCGCAGGGGACGGACGGAGTCAGGCCCTCTCGCGAGACACCCCAAACTCTCTCTCCCTCTTTGCCTTTTCTCCAGCGTGGGCACAGCTTGCGTGCCCCTCATTTTCAGGACTTGCCTCCCACTTCTGGTCCCCTGCAAGACTGCTCAGTACCTGCACTCAGTGGAAAAAAGTCATCCGTCCTGGCGTGGCGGGCTTCCCCGGGCTCGGACCGCACTGCCAAAAACCAGAGGAAGGGAAAGACTCAGCGTGGCTCAGGCACAAAGGGTGCAGAATGACGGTGCGGGGTCCCTCTACGCCGTGCCCCATCTGTCAGTGCATCCTTTTGGACCCCAGTTCACAGGAGGGATCCCCTGCTGTTGTGCCTCGGGTGAAAGGCCAGATGTGGGATGCAGGTGTTGCGGGAGGTACGTTCCATTTAAAGTCCTGTTTCCCATCATCTGCTGAGCGTGGTTCAGGCAGCCTCGTTCCCAAAAGGGCAAAGTCCTGAAACTCTGGTGAACTGGCTGTGGTGGGCGGTGAGCATCTCCCCGCATCCACAGCGGGTTACGCGTGAGCGTCTCTCTGGCACACTGCTGGCCATCACCTCCACAGACCAGAGGGGACAGTCATCCTCAGAGAGCCGTTCTCCGTACTAATTGTGCTCTGTGCTAACTCGGTACCATTGCTTTGTGCTAATAGTTTGGCTGCTGACACCCCGTGCAGTAGAAGCACCAGGGGAAGAGCCTGCAGACACCCAGTGATTGCGATTCAGGAGGCTGGATGACCGCGGGACAGCAATTACCTGGCACGCCTGTTGATTGAGTTGCCCTCATTTCTTCATCAGAGACGGGCACTGCCTGACCGCCTCCTTCCTGAAGCGCCTTCTCGTCCGTCACTGTCGAGAGAAAGAAGGTTGGTTTAATTAGAAGTTAACGGCTCCTCATCAGGAACATGGTATCTTCAGGAGGCAATACTTCTCAAAAGACATGAATAACGCTTAGAAACAAAGCCTGGCAATTTGGGGGTGCACCTCGTCACTGCTCCAAACAACATGTCCTTCATGGAGAAAAATTTAAGCGCTAGACACTTTTCAGTTTACCAGTGCACACAAGAGCCCGCAGTCCCCCAAAAGAAGTGGGAAACCACACCCAAGTTACCTAAAATGCAATTGGGAACAGAAAGCTAACCCCCCCACCCCGAGATGGACTTCACAGCCCTTCATTTGAGCTGCCTTCACGTTAGGTGTCCAGCTTTCACCTGTCCCTGACCGTAAGGTGTCACCCAGAGTCCTCAGACATCAAGGAGGACAATGGGGCTGGAGCAGGCTGTGAAGCTGGGGCTGCTCCCATCCTGGCCAGGGCATGTCTGCAGCTCAGGCAAAGTCTGCCGGTCCCAGCGACCCCAAGCTGCCCGCGCATCCTCTTGGCCACCCAAGGGCACTCTCCCCTCTGGTGACTGGCAGGGTGCTGGCCCTCTCACGGCTTCTCTGCAATCAGCTCCTCGGCAAGTGCCTCACGCACTCAAGGCGTGAGCGCCGCCGGCTCCTGCCAGCTGGACACCAACGTCTGCCCAGAACAGCTCTGAGGAGTAAGGCTCTAACTGGGGCGGCAGCTCTCCCGGGGACTCAGCTTGGAGCACAACTGGCAGCAGGGACTCTGGACTGTCTCTGTCCGCAGCTCGCCAGTGCCTGCAAGGCGTGAAACGGAGCGTCACCGCGGGGAGGCTCCGATCCATCCCTTCCTGCTGTGGAGGCTACGGCTTGTCCATACAGGCATCTAAAACCTCAGCTTCCCCAGCCTTCTGGTTAAGAGTGATATATGCCCACCATGTGCTGCCTTCTGCAATTCCTTCAGCAGCTCCTTTAGGAATTCTGACGACCGATGAGAAGACTTTCTTCTTTCAGCTTTATTCTTTGCTCTTTGAGGACCTTAACGGAAAGCAGCAAGTTAAATTTCTCACAAATCAAATACTGAAAACGAGCGCTTCATCTGGGAAGTCAGTCAAAACTGAGTACTCGCCCCTGCAACGCCAGGGGAGCTCCAGCTGAGAAGCTGGAGAAGCCCTCTCTGTACCCACGTCTGCAACCAAAGACCCACGAGAAGTTTCCGTCATGCCTTGGCATATACACCCCCATAACTGAACAGCAGAACACGTCAGGGGACCACGTAATGGCAGGGCACACAGGATGCAGGCCTGTGTTCTGTAGAATATAGACCCGCAAGAGATTCCTCGCTCCCATCCGGGCTTTGAGCTGGACCTAAAAAGCCACGATGTACCCATGCCATCTCCCTGAGCGTCAGCCTGGGAAGCTGGGTATCCATGGCCTCCAGCCACGTCTGGAAACAATCAGAACAGAGCAGCTCCCGTGAAATATTTCAAGAGGCTTCTTCCGATCTGAACGGCAGCGACTGCAGTTCCAACACGGGCTTCACCCGTGGCACGCGTCTGTCCCTTCCATGCAGGAGAATCGTGCACAGTCACTGGACCATGCCCGTCTAAACCAAAGCATGCCCGGAGCTGTTGGGAGAAAGGACTCCCTGGAGCTCACACCAGCTCCAAACTCAATCCCAACAAGCCCGCTGGCTTCGCAGCAGGCACTGGAAGCAGCGCAGGGTCGGAGAGGCTGGGAAAGAACTCTTTGCAAGGCAGAGTGACCCGGGGCACATCACTGAGCCTGACCCGCTCCCTCTCGGCTCTTCTGCATGCCTGGGCATCGGCCAAGACCATACTAAGTCACACTTGCCATCAACAGACTATTAAAACCGAAACGCTCACTCATTCAAGCGACAAACCTGTGGGATCGCCCTGAGGCTCCTGCACAAGATGCGGCCGAGAAGTCGGGTGGCCGTCGGCTACAGCTGTAATGAAGCACGTTTCCATTAGATGTTGTGATCTACTTCTTTCTCAGTGACCTGCAGTGACTGGAGGGGGTCAGGTCATGACGTGGGACCCAGACGTGGGTGGAGATTTCCAAAGCTGCAGAGGGGCCTGGCTGACCTGTTGGCTGGCGCCTGGGGCTCTCAAAATACTGTTTCCAGGCCAAGTGCACGTCCATCCTCAAGAATGGGATGGACAAACGTATGGCCCCTCGGGGAACCCTCCTGGGAGATCTCTACTGTGCACAAAGAAGCCCACGGGAAGCACCAGGGGAAACAATGACCATTCACACCTCTCGTGGAGAAGAGCCCACTGGCCAGTGGGAGCCTGCACCGGTGTGTCCACGTCTGCTCCCAGGCTGTGGGCCGGGGCTCTGTGTCCCATGGGGCCTGGATTCGCCCCAGCAGAGCACTGCAGGGCTCGAGCAGACACCTCCCACAGACACAGGTCCCCGAGGCTGAAGGCTGAGATCCAGCCGGGGAGCAGCAGAGCCATGGCCCCGGGCATGGCTGTGACCAGACTGGGGAAGAAGCTCCTGTGGTGCCGCTCCGGCCCAGACCTGCAGGGTGGGGGAAGGCTGCTCCGGGGCAGGGAGGCACAGGGACGACTTTAGGGACGGTTTCTCGCCCCGTGGCGCTGCTCCTGGCCCCACTGTTCGCCTGGAAAATGCCCCCACAGCAGCCACGGCCCCCTCCACCACCCTGTGAGGCATCTGCCTCCCGGCCTCTGCAGAGCCGGCCATGGCTCACCCGGCTCCGCCGCGCTCTCCTGGCTCTGCCCCACCACGACCCCAGCCCCGCTGTCACCCCGAGGTGCGGTGGGTGCTGCGCCACGCTGCCAGGGCTGGGTGATGACCTGCCCACCTACCTAATTCCCGCGCTATCCACGGAGCAGCCCAGGCCTCTTGGGCTGGCAGGAGCACCAGGAGGAGGATAAGGAGGCGGGAGGGGGTCACCGCCCCCTGCACCTGCACCATGCTGCTGCCTATGCTGCGCTGCTGCTGGCTCTGCTGCTGCCGCTGGCACTACTGCCGCTGCTGCTGCTGGCGCTGCTGCTGCCGGCACTGCCGCTGCTGCCGCTGCTGCCGCTGCCGGCACTGCTGCAACTGCTGCTGCCGCTGCCGGCACTGCTGCAACTGCTGCAACTGCTGCCGCCGCTGCTGCTGCTGCTGGCACTGCCGCTGCCGCCGCTGCCAGCACTGCTGCAACTGCTGCTGCCGCTGCTGCCGCTGCTGGCACTGCCGCAGCGCTGCCCGCGGCACAGCAGTGCACACCAGGACACCTCCCAACGTCTCTCTGTGACCTCACAGCGCGGCTCTGTGACCTCACAGTGGCCTCCCCATCGCAGCCACGCCCCTGGGCACCGCCCCTCCTCCAAGCCCCGCCCCCTGCGGCACCGGCTGTGACACCCGCGGGGACCCAGCAGAGCAAAACTGAGCGACCCAGGCTCGTCCCCAGGCAGTGACCTGGGAAACACTGCTTTTTGGCTTGGCAGGGAGTCTGGCCGAAACACTCCCACAACAAGGAGACTTTGCTGCACCTCTGCAAGTCGGGGGTCTCTTTTGTCAAAGGGGACACAAGACAGAAAACAAAACTGCTGTCAATAAATCCCAGCTTTACTCAGCACGTGAGCCTTTTGCCTGCGGGCTCTGGGGTGGTTCCCTCTCATGCAGCACAAAATACTTGTGAAAGCTGCATCCCTGTCACGGATAGCCCTTGCCAACGAGTTACTGAGCCTGCAAAGTACTGCACTTCCTCCTTCTACAGCCCTGTGGGGGAGCAGAAGTGGAGGAGGGTGGACTTCTCTTGGGAGGCAGCGCTGGCCAATGTGTCCTGGTTTGAAATAAAACCAAACCAATTTTCTGTTCTGTAACTTTACATCCTAGCTAGGCCTCCTCTAACTCTCTGAAATTAACGGCATATTGTGGAGAAAACTGCTCATTCTCAGAATGATAAGACCAATGATTGTGCTCCATGTCAAGGAACGGTGTGCAGGGAGGCCCTCGCTTATACTTATTGCTATAACAACCAAGGTCAGCCAATTTCGTTATTTGCCCCCTTAGAGGGTTGGAAACGGAAAAAACATAGAGGGGTCACATCAGTGGGGAGGAGCGGACAGGACAGGTGACCCAAACCTGACCAACTGGGGTATTCCATCCCACCTGCCCCATGCTCAGTATAAAAGCTGAGGGATCAAAGGGTCAGCCCCCTTCTTGCGATGGCCGACGTCCAGAGAGGACTCTGTCTGTTCATCTGCCTTTGATCCCGATCCGTGTGTTCCTGACTCCAGAGCCAGAATCCAGTTCCCATTCGTCACTGAGTCCAGTCTGGGACTTCCCCAGTGCCTGCCGGTGACGTGACTGTCATCCTGGGAGCTTGATACGGTTTTGTATATATTGTATCTATTTCATTATTTTCTTCTTTATTTTTATTTTAATATTAATTCTTCATTAAAGTAGTTTAGTTCATTCTAAACTTCTAAATCTCCTTATCTCTTTCTCCTCCTCTCTCCTCTTTTGGGGGGGGGAGAAGGGGGAGGAAGGGCCATCTGTCGGTCTGGTTTTGGTAAATTAGGCCGAAACCACGACACCATGGGAGCGCACGGGCCACTGGGCAGACTGGGGGATACAGGGTGCTCGGCCCAGGAGGAGGAGTGCTGGCAGGAGGTGCTCATATGATAGGGAAACTGTCACCTGGCTGTGCCCCGTGAGCACCCCACTGTGTGTCCTCACCCTGCACCCGCACACAGCTGAGCTCTACACGGGGTCTGGCTCTCAAGACACTTTTCTGCCTGGTCCATCCCCTCCCCAGCTCTCCCCACCTCCCCTGCTCTCTCCCCAGCCCAGCCAAGACCAGCAGAGCCCCCCAGTCTGGGCTGGCCCCACAGTATTGCCCACCACAGGGTGATGCAGAGCTCTGGGCGCTCACCCCGCAGTCACAGCCCCTCCGAAGAGCACAGCAGGTCCTGGGGAGGAAAAAGAGGTCTCAGCCTGGGTCATCAGCGCCAGGGCCGAGTCCTAGCAGCAGCTTCAGGAGACAGAGGCCAGTGCTTTGCTCATGTCCATGTCCCCTCCATTTTCTCTGCTGCTCTTCTGGTGTGCTGCACTACAAAGGCAAGTGCTGCTGAAAATTGTGTAACTGCTAGAGTCATACACCTTTCGACATCACTGCAGGCTGTAGTGGAGCTGAGCCCAATTTCAGGTGGGCGATAGTAACAATGGTGCTTCCAGGCTTAGAGCTCTCAAATCTCTCAAATCTCGTAAGCGTTATCTTTTCTTCCAAGATTTTCTACTGCCAATCTGTAACCCAAATTTAGCCATCAAACGCAGGATGCTGCAATATTTATATCTAAGGAATCTTTCTCTTTTACTGCATGAAAGAAAAAAAAAACCCAACAAACCACAAACAGTAGTAGTGAAAAGTATGGCCAGAAGGCCATAGGGGCTAGTCGTAGAAGTGCCACTGTATTCTAAGCTGGACAGAGAAGCTAGGAGATTTGAAGTTGTACTGATTTTGACTGAGATAGCGTTAATTTTCTTCACAGTAGCTAGTATGGTGCTATGTTTTGGATTTTTGATGAAAACAATGTTGATAACACAGGGATGATTTTAGTTACTGCTCCACAGTGCTTAAGTAGCGCGAAGGCCTTTTCTGCTTCTCACCCGTTCCTTCCAGGGAGTATGCGAGGGGTGGGCAAAAAGCTGGCAGAGGCCACAACTGGGACAGCTGACTAGCCAAAGGGATATCCTAGACCATATGGTGGCCTGCACAGCAATAAAAGCTGGCGGTGGGGAGAAGGAAGAGGGAGATGTTCAGAGTTATGGTGTTTGTCTTCCCAAGTAACTGTTACGTGTTATGGAGCCCGGCTTTCCTGGAGATGGCTGAACACCTGCCTGCCGATGGGAAGCAGTGAATGAATTCCTTGTTTTGCTTTGCTTACGTGCACAGCTTTGTATTACGTATTAAATTATCTGCATCTCAACTCACGAGCTTTCTCACTTTTACCCTTCTGATTCTCTTTCCCATCCCTCTAGGCGGGAGTCAGTGGGTGGCCGGATGGGGCTGAGCTGCTTGCAGGGATTAAACTACGACAGAAGTTCAGTACTGATTCTGACAGGGAGTAGCGAACAGTCAAATGTACTTTTGGAATATTTACACCAAAGGCAGTACAGCTCAGTGAGTGCAGCTCCTTGTAGTGGGGATATAAGTTATGGTCTTTTGAACATGCCTGAAACTGTACTGTGTAGTTAGTTAGCTTGTGATGTTTGCTGTGTCTAAGCTAAGAGCATAAGCACTTGCTCAGAAATTTGTATGAAGGACAGAGAAGTAAGAGCAACTTGAGGAAGACCAGGCTTCTTATTCATAATTGTCCTGTTAGGTTTTTTTGCTTTGTTCCACACACCGCCACCCCACCCTCCTTAAGTCAAACCTGGAGGGGAAAGAAGCAACTAAATATTAAGAGTGCCTTAATATTTAAGCATGCTGTGAGGTCTTTTGAGGGTTACGGTGCATACAAGATGTGTTTGGGTTCATGTTCTGGGTTCAGTATCTACAAGGAACAGACCTCAGTGAGCCAGAGGGTGAGTTCTAGAGCTGGGTACTTCAGAAAGTTTTCAGTACCCCAAGCCTTAAGTTTATAATTTATTGATTAGGTTTTGGCATTTTTCAATAGCAAAATATGGTATATCCTGGCAATAAGCTTTCTATGTGTAGACAACTGTACAGAACAGAAATGTGAGAACAGTTTATGTAAATTATTTTCTTTTTCAGCTGAATTTACCTCAGCTTAGTTCCATAATTTTAAATATCTGGTATAAACTATTTAATGAAAACCTTAACATTCTGTGCAATTTGCTTAAGAAACTAAGTGAGAAAGGTATAATCGAAAGTGGAATTTGCCTGTCTATTCCTCATCTGTCTGCTATAATGAAGCTCTATTAGTATAAACCAGTTTCATACTGTAATTGCTAAATATCCATCTTAATGGTTTTAACAGAACAACTTAAATGGCTTTAAAGGAAAGTGAACGTTTGCCCAGCATAGTTACACTAGCTCAAGCGAGCAAAACAAACAAACAAAAATAAGTCAAAACACATATAACTGAAGCTTAAAAATTAGTCTTGAGTGATATTACTCATAATAATTAAGAGATTGATAAACCAAGAAATTTTATATTGTCTTTGCGTTTTTTTCAATACTAATGAAATGGTACAGGGAACTGAATCACTTGCATAAGGCCAGGTATCAGATCTCTTCAGACTTTCTCAAAGACTCACTCCCAGAATCTGCCCTATGCCACTCAGTGTCTCTGATTTAGAAAACAAAAAAGCTCTGAAACTTATCTAATGTTATAAACTATCGGGCAATGACAGTATGGTGCAAACTGCAGAGTGTGCGAGCACTTGTGTCACTTCAGAGAAACTGGGACTTTTTCGTCCTTATAAAAAAATGTGAAGAAATATCACAAGAGAATGAGAGTAAGTCCCTTACCATTTCTTTTATTACTGTCCCAGAAATTGGTCTTATTGTAAGCATATGCATGAAAGAGAGGCTACAATAAGTCATAATGGTTGAGGATCATTTAGACAAAACATCGCCGTTGTCATTTTCTTTGAAATCTTTGAATGCAAATGAACACAAAGGAAGCTTAATAAAGATTTTAAATGAAAATGTTATCGAGTTACATGAATACAAAAGGTCTATTATTCTAATACTTAATTAACTGAGTTTTTAAAAGTAATTTTGTACATGGCTGGCAGCACTTGGCACAGTTTTAAACTCCCTATGATTCTGTCTGCTGCTTTGGTTCTGGTTCCTCCACCATTTTGAGACCAGACATTCATATAAATGCTCCAAGGGATTTGATAGAACAAAGGACAAAGCATTTTGGCGTAACACGATCAGTGGTTTTCTCCAACTTCCCATTGGAAGGAGGGAAAAGAGCAACTTAAGGGAAAGCTGAGATTAATTTTTATAGTTCTGGTACCTGTTGAGGGTTTGAAAAAAAAGAGTAGGGTGTTCTTTGAATCCTTTACAGGGATCCCCAACCCCAGTTGCAAGGACAAGAGGTGAAGAAAGCAGAATTTTTCTCTTTCCTGAGGTAACTGTGGTCCTGGTGACTCCAGGATTTAAAGTTAGGTGCTGAGCAGAACCAGATCCTAAAGACCTGAACTTTATTTCTTAGAGGATGTTGAAGGCTTGCTTGAACAAAGACAGAGACTGACCCCAGGAGTTCCTGATGAAGTTTTTCAGTCGGCTTGGGCTTCTCTCTCTGTGTCTGGACGTAGCGATCTGGAACAAAAGTGTCCTGTGGGCAATGTCGTTTGTCAGGAGCATGGAAGAGTCAAGCCGGTGGTTTTTGCCAGTGCCTTACACGGCACTGTTTTTTAAATGGCACTGGAGGTGTATCCAGGCAACACCCAACAACTGTGATTCTGAGAATATAGGACTAGGAAGACTTTTAATATGGTTTTTTTTTTTGGTGTTTGGTTTTTTTCTGTCTCCATTTGGGCTTTATACAATTTCAAGTATCTCTGTTTTGGATTATTTCTGGAGTGCATTGTGGGAGGGAAGAGGGCAAAAGACAATTTCATTATTCTTTGTTTTTAAAACCATTTAAATACTGCTTCATGGAAAGCAGTGTACTGTGAAGAATTTTGCATTATGTTTGCTCCATTACGCTTTTTGTCTTTATATGATGGGAAAGATGCTAGGAAAATATGCTAATAGAAATTTTAGTCATTTGATATTGGACATATCTGGAAGAAAATTCACTTTCTTACAGTCAGAATCTTTTTTTAATACTTGAAAATTGCTGACACGGAACAAGAATGATTTTTTTTTGGAGACAAATGGTAGGTCTCCGTCTTTTATGAGTGGAGAAATAGAATAAGACTTTAGAATTCCATTGCAGTCTGAAAATGAAAAGTATCTAGAAAGGGATGTAGAGGTATCTTTGAGAAAAAATTACAGCCTCTGAAGTTCTCTACCATGCTAATGTGCAGATTCTCACACACCGCCCCCCCCCCCGGATAGTCTAGCATACTTGGAGGTTTTTTGTGGCTCTTTTCAAGACCTGTGCTGAATACTGCCAAGCACTCATCCCAGCACTACTTCCCGCATAACACTCTGTTTGCTTCAGATCGTCTTCATCTTTGGTGTGGGAAAATCCAGTGTTGCCTTAACAGCAGAAGGCCTTTGATGTTGACGTAGTGTAGGCTTCCTGTCCTTTTTCTGTTTGATAATTAAGCTGTGCTTTTGGAAACCCTGACATTCCACTGCACATTGCTGGTGTGGACAGGTAAGCAGCTGGGTGTTTCCTGCAGGCCACTGATGCCTGCTCATCCAGATTCATACTCCATTTTATGTACGTGTGCACCCTGATCTGTTGAAAGCTTATGGATTTGTGTCAGCTCTGAAAGAAGCTCTAAAGAAAACTTCCCCATTTATGAAGCCCCAAGAGCCAATCTAGGTGCCTTCTGTTGGAGTAAGTCTTTTCTTTAATAATGTGCACAAAATCAAAGCTGACTGAAAGAGACTGCTGAAAGGGGAAAACTGGTTATTAGGCACACTGGTCTTGGAATTGTTTTTGCCTTTTTATTAGATCAGAAATACCAGATGTAGCAGGCAATTAACTCTGTAGAGGTGCAATGTACTTTATTACTTTGAACCAGATGAGATTCTGCAGTGATGCAGGTCTGTATTTCGTATTCTTAATGTGAATAAGAGCTTTCAGTTTAAAAAAAGACTTAAGAGAAATAGCAAGGGCTTACGAGTCTAAAAATATTGTTGCTTTCTGGGCCACAATGCCAGAGCTTTGGCTTTCTGAGCCAATAAATCCAGAGTGTCCTTTCACTCAGATGTGATTAAGTAAATTGGCGAGTAGTATGCTAGATTAATTCTCAGAATACTTGAGATCTGGGTGAATATATCCTTGGTCTGTTGAGTAACACTTAAGTTGTTTCACTTCATTGTCTTGTTTTTTGTGTCTGTCAAAACGGTAACAATATCTTTATAGCTATTTTTTAAAATGTATTCATATCTATTCAGGAAAAGTGCTATTAAAACAGATGTAATTTTGTTTCTTTATTATTTATAATAATTCTTTCTTGTTAGGTTGACATACAAAGGCAAAGATACACAGTTTATATTTATCATTGATGAAAAAGGCAAATGCTGTCAGAGGTACACTTGGTGCACAATGTCATTAATTTGAATAACTTCATCAGAGATGCCAAAGGAAATAATCTTAACTCTTTAATACAGTAATTTATTTTGCCTCTCTTTTTTTCTGTAAAAGGAATGCATAGGTATTGCAAGTGGTAATACTGTCCCTTTTCCTCCTGCTCTCACTTTAACGATGTGAGAAATTTACTGTTCAGTTACATCACTATTGAGAACATCGAGGATTCCTTATGATATATGATAATTAAGGGAATAGTTGTCAGAAGACAGATTTGTGTCCCTCTGTTTTGAGCTGTTTTATGGCCATTCAAATAATTGAAACTTTCAAGGAAAGGCATAATAATACCCTTTTAAATTACTAAATATTCTAGACTCAGATTCTGCTTTCTCCTATGCCAGTGTGTTTTGGGAATAAGTCTTTAGTAAAAAGTGAGTTTGTACAAATGCAAAATTGAGGGAAGTGAAATGACTCATTTTCAGTCTTTGTGTTGGTAGCATGTACAATGCCATTAATATACTACATTTATTTCTTTATATCTGTTTGATTAAGAAAATTTAAGAAAATATGTTCCACTGAGAAAATTACATGCTATATGCTTGCTTATTGGAAGATCTTCACTGCACTTTTTTCCTTCTCACAGCTCATACTTATATTACTGTTTAATTTCCATGAAGTTCTTCGGGGCAATTAGTTGCCTTAGAGGTAATTTTAAGATACCCATTACTTTTAATCCACAGTGCTCTTTGAGTAGACATCTTCTGTGAGAAAATATGAAGTGTTCTTTTTAGCAAGAAGATCACAGAGCAACGTACAAAGTGGCTGCTAAAAAAAAAAAAAAGCCTGATATTTTTCATTGTCTTTCTTTGTCTTTTGTTTGCCTTTTCATGAGAAAAATCAGTAGCACTTAGTTTCAAGTGAGACCTTCAATTAGTATTTAACTGACTATAAGTAATTATATTGCAATTAATTTCTTATCTGAATCACTTAATTTAAAGTGTAACTGAAAAACCTTGGGGTTTGAGGTAAGTAATAAGAGTAAAAGTCTGATAGCAATTAAAATTAAGATAGTTAGATATACCACCCTGTAGGTATTGACTTTTAGGGCTGCATAGCATCATGCACTTCCAACATGGACACCAGCATTGGTAAATAAGCCAGAGTTAATTTTTGGTGTAAGCCCAGTATTTGAGTGATCTCAGTAGTGCTCAGACTCTGTGACGAAATATCTGTTACCACAGAAAAACAGATTAAAACCCTTGAAGTAATCATCAGACTAGATATGAAAAAAAATGAGATCATATCATATTTTTGTTTTGAGTCTGTTAGCTTAGTAGAGGTTAATTTACTTTGCTATTTCCTCCACCCTCAAACTGAAGCAGGAAACTCCTTGAGTTGAAGTGAATGCAGAACAAAGTCCATGGGGCTCCAGATACAGGTTGTAAGCAGAGAACTCATTCAGAAATGACTTCTTGTGAGACATTCCGCTTCAGTCCATAGGCTTTTGATGAGCTGCCTTTGGCGCATTCGTTCTGGAAGGAGTGTTTTTCTAATGTGTTCACTGTTCTGTGAGCCATGTGGTTATGGCCCAGTAACAGGCAGCATTCACAGAGCGTACTAGGTGATGTGGCTTGAATCGTTACTGTTGGATTTTGGATATCTCTCCCTCTTTTGCCCATACAGGAGAGGGGGAGAAAAGTTTGTATGATTTTGCATGATGTCAGTGCATTGACATTCTGTGAGTGTAGAGGTAAGATGAGGGTGAGCCGTGCTACAGGAAAGAAAACACTGATGCTTTTAGTGAAGTTGAAGTCTTACTGGGTTTTGTTGCAGTCACAAGCTTACCTCGTAAGGAGAAAAATCTTGTCTTCACAAAACAGCTTTCTCTTTAGTATGGAAAATTTTATTGTGACTGTGGGATAAAGGTTAGACCAAGTTCTGATTCCAGCTCTTTAACAGCTTCAGAGTGTGGCCTGACAGCCGTCATTATAACAAAGACTGAATTTTATTTATCATTATGAGAAAGACAGACAATCTGAATTTAGTTTGGTATTTTAAGTGCAGTTATCGTGAAGAACAAGAAAATCATAACACCAACTATTTGTGATTCTGAAACAATGCTAAGTTACACAAATGTCCAATTGATTTTTCACTTTTATAGCTGAAGATAGCATTTAATCAGTACCATATATTGCTTTGTCAGATACTTCAACAGTAGAAGCGTACACCGGTGCAGACACCTCTTTTAAACGCCATTGATATTTACAGTGTCGTTGTACATACTTACTGTTGTATCATTTACTGTTTTAATTTGAGTATGTGGTATAGACTAGGTAATTTTACAGCTCTGAAAATTGTTATAAAGTACTTTAATATTTTATAAATGAATTTCATCCAAAAGATTTAATCAGTGGTGGGACCAGCTAACAGCTGCACTGAATCAAGTTGTACTAGAGGGTTAACAGCGAAGGAGAAAAATGAGCCTATGCTCAAACTAGTTTTTTAGTGTTGAAGTATTTGCATGGGGGAGATGGGTTGAATGGCTACCTGCTGGAAGACAGCTGAGAGTTGATGACGGTAATGTACATCACTCTGTGCTCCTTTTTTCCAGCCTGAATGTGAGCCGGCCATGATGAGAGCTAGCTGCCTTGTCAACTTTAAATTCTGGTTTTCAGTACGCAGCAGCCCATATCAGCTGATGTGCAGCTGGTCTGTTGTTGCTGTGTGGATGGGGGAGTGTCTGAACCCCTGCCCTGAACCCTGCAGTGAGCACAGCACCTTCCCCCAGCACTGCAGTTGTGAGATCTGGACCAAGAGATCTGGACTTTTCTGGACCAAGGGTCCAGAAAAGAAAAAATTGTTTAGCAAACAAAGGTCAAGAATAACGCCTTTTGCTTTTACAAGGACAGAGTAATTTAGTGGGTATTGTATATGTATATATATATTGTATATGTATACTTGAAAGACTTTGTAACCTCTGGTCAATGACTTATTTTGAATTAAAAGAAAAATGTTACATTTAGGACAGTTTTCAGAAATGTAGCTTCAAGAGGCTCTGTCATACTTCCAGCTGTCATCAGGCAGAGCCTAAGAATTTTTGAACACTACAATTCTAAACTTTTATCCAGTTATTTGATGATAATAAATAGAGGTCAGTTAGTTTAATTTCTTTTAAAGAACAGATTTATTTATTCCCCTTTTACACCTATTTCTTTTTTATTTCCCATATTGAATTTTACTCTTCATTATTAAACAAAATCATAAAGCTGTTCTGTAATTAAGAAGTTGGTCAACACATTTGAAAATTCTCATTTATTTTCTACAGATTACACTAAGGCTAACTGAATATGAAAATAATAGAGAAATTCTCAAGAAATAGCTGTTTTAATTGGGTCCAAAGAGAAGGCAGATATCTAATAAAACTTGTTACCATTAATTGTGGGGGGGGAAGGTGTATGCAGTGTTAACTTGAAATGAGTTTCAAGCAAAAGATATTGATTTGACACTTGTGAGTATGACTTTATGCAGCACATAACCTGTGGAATTCGTTGCAGTAAGGTATCAGGCAGGCCAAGAGCTCAAGAAGATTGAAACAATATTTATAATGGTGAATGAAATATCCACTGTAACATTTTCTGGAACACACATATATATTTATTGATGAATGTATAACAGTATAAGGCATACAATGCCATAAGCCAAACAGATGAGATTTTAAGCATCTTATAATATAGAAAAAGGTAACTTCTGTGAAAGTCAAGATGTAGAATTAAAAGTATAGTCCATTATGGAAATTTTTATTTCTATATTGTGGAACTTTTTCTAAGCAAAATTAAGCTGTGTGGAAAAATGCCCATACTTGTCTGCAGTGGATCATGAAAAGTATAGACTCAGATGAGTAGATCCTTGTAGATCTGGCCCAAAAAGCTAATTCACACCTCTGTTATGAATGGTTTGGTGATTGTTTATTTTCCTGTTGAAAATAACATGAGTATTCCATGAGTTTGTCCCTGTTTTTTGGCATTGTGCTTTTTGTCAGAAAAAGAATGTTTAGAATTTGTATACATAAAGAGGGATACTTACTATGCCACTTCTACCTTATTTGTGGAAAATACAAAGCAGAAGTTTGGATTCTGTGGGCTTGTGGGGTTTTTTGTTTGGTTTGGGTTTAGTTTTGGAATATGTGGTTCTGTAGTTAGTAATGATCACATGAAATTCCTTTTATATTGATAAAGCTAGTACAGAGCAGAGAAGAGGTTTCCTAAGATAAGCACATTCTTCCGTGTGATGAAACTATGTATTACAGCTGTAATTAGCGTGATGCTGTGTGTTGTTGCCAGTGTCTTCAAACTGTGCTGCTAGCATGAGTCCAATCCCAAACTGATCGAATCAGTCCTCTGGAGGAAGCCTTCCCCTGCAGGGTGATCCATCAGTGGCTTACAGCTGGCAGTGGAATTTTGTGCCTGGACAAATGAGAACTGGACCTGTCCTTAGAGGGATGTGCTGCAGAACAGTCTCTCAAGAGAAGAGGTGGATGCCTGCTTGCCTGGTACTTGAGAAATAAACTGGTCAAAGAAAAGTGGAGGAGAGTTGTCTGTTGCCCAGAGGGATGAAATCTTTCCTGATTATCTTCATGATTTTAGGGAGATTAAAGTGCTAACTACGCATGCCTTTCTTCATACTGCTTCTTTGAAAGCATGTTTAGTCCAGTTTTATGAATTACTATTTTCTGACTGTATGTAGCATATATGAACATGTTCCAAAGTGTCAACATTTCAGAGTTGGCATCAGTCAAAATAATGAATTGGTCAAACCATGCTAATGTATATTTTAATTTCATTGTGAAATGCTGTTTAGGGGCCAGCAGAATACGCTAATGTATTTTTCCATCCTTACAGAAGAAATTATCAGGTTAATATAATGAATTGCTTTGAATTTAGAGTTGTTGTTGTCCTACTGTAATTTGATGGGAGAGTATTTGGTTATTGAAGCATTAATTGTATTAATTTGAACTGAAGACTTTTTACTGGTTATCATTCCCATTCTAAAACATGTATATGACAATTCTGTACATTGTGGAAAACAAGCAGAAATTGCTCCTCTTATTTGGATGGCTATATTTGTGGTTCTTTTCTGAAAAGGAAAATGGTAACTATACCAAAATAAAATAAAATCAGGAGTAGTGTTTGTTGCAGACTACTTATTTTGACTTTGGAGAACTACATAGAACAGCCATTGGTAGACCATAAAAGTCAGGTTAAGAGAAAACATCCCTAGGTTCCCTTCTGCTTTAGGCTTGTTTCTCCACCCTGGGGCTTGAGCAAAATTATTGGCAGAAGTGAATGGAATTCCTATCAGTGTACAGAATCCCAAACAAAATTCAGAGCGCTGTTATCTGATGGTGCTTTGCTGTAATGCAGATGGATCCATTCTCTAAATTGCTCTCTCAAGTACATTCTGTTGCATTATCAGTAATTTATTTTAGAGTGCTGTTTTTGTTATGTGAATGAAGTTGAGATAAAGACAAACCACCTGAAAGTCTCTGCAGGGAGATGCTTTAGTTTTGGTTGAAATTAGGTACCATGTTAAAAATGTGGAATTAGTACAAAAGGATGCCTGTATAACAGAGAGTTTCTTTCAGCCTGTATGGAGCACAGCAGACCATGTGAAATGAATGAAATGGGAGACTGGTAGAGATTTGCAGGAATACTTTCATTAAGTAGAAGGTAATCACTTGAAGAGTGATGATTAAAATGGTAATTATTTGTATTTTTTTTTCTACTAGGTGACATTCAAGTGGCAAACTGAATGCATTCTCCAACAGTGAAGTATGTAGTCATATAATTAAAGAAGCATGCCTGAAGGAATAAAATGGGTACTGCATGTGTAACCTTACATTTGTTCCAGTACATGCTTGTAAATTTGTCACTTTGTCTTTCACTGCTGTCACTAATCTGATGGCTTTATAACCACCAGGCATGTATGAGCTTGTAGGACTGAATGTTCAAAGTGCATTCAGATATATATTATAAGATATATCATATATGACATATATGAAGAAAAAAAAAATGTTACATTTCATTCCTTCAAGTTTTTTTTAAAAACACATATTATTTAATAATTCTGTTTTCAATTACTTATATATCAGACATCTTTTCTTCCTGTTTTATTCTTTGTGGAATGAAGCGAGAGAATGGAAAACAAGGTTTTGCCCTGCTGTGTGCTTCTGAACCTGTTAATCTCAGTGTTCATAGTCAGGTTAAGCTGTAATGACCAAATAAGATTGTGTCTGAAATGAATGTGCCATTTGCCCTCACCTGTGTGAGGATGAGGGGCTGATTGTAGATTGAGTGGGTTAGAGACAGTGGCAAAGGAATGTGACAGAAGAGTTGAACTTGCTTTCATAGTAAACTGAGAATTAAACCTCAGGCTTCACATTTTTCACACTGAGCGATAGAGCTGCACAAGAACCATTTCATAACAGTTACTCACTCCATCAGTTGAAATGGCAGACCTGAATATTTGAAACCCACAGACTGGCTGAAGCTGGGGCGAGTTTGACTCTGCATCCAACTTTGTACGTGTTAGAGGGCATTATAAAGTGGCAAAATATTCATGGTATAGGTTTAGAGATAAAGTTAGGAAATTCCAGAAGAAGGAATGAGGTGAACATGTTGCAGTTTCCTCCAGACGAAATTATGACATCCCTATCTGTGAATGAGACTGAGTCTTCTCTCAGGCTAGAGCAGAACTCGTGTCTCAGAAAAGTAAATGCTTATGGCATTTCTGTAGCTACTCATATTTTGCAAATACTAAATAGCGTGTCAAAATACAGATTTGAATTATAAAATGAGATTTTTTCTGACTTTAAAAAAGTTGAATGCAGTTTTAAAGCATTGAGTTCTGTATTGCTTTTGCCACTAAATTGTATATTAAAGCAAGATGTTTCCATCTGGTCACAGAATGTGCTGTACAGCGTTAGACACCTCTGGCTAGATTTGCATAAGGGCACTGATGGAAATCATGTTTGGTAGCTGAGCTTTAGATGAGTGGTGAGTTCTTGTGGCTTAAATTTGTTTTATACCTAATGTTTGTGTCTAAACTTAGTAGTTTCATTCTTCTTGTCTCTCTACCTCACTTCTGTGCATGAAAAGAAAAAAAGGGGTAACTGCTCAAACTAAAGTGCCTTTGTGAAGATGAGCTGGTATCTAAATGTGCTATGACTGGAATAGTACAGAACTCCCTGAAGGAACAATTTTTCATGAGTATTGCGTTTTTACAGTGTATGGTAGATATGGCCTTGTTCTACGGGAAATGTGAAAAGGAAACTAATGTATAAACGCCTATCAAGTAAAGTAAGTTGTACTATATATATGTATATATATACACTATATATATGGGTGAGTTTGTGGGAGCACATGTGAAAGATGCAGATTTGAAATACAAATAAATTCAGTTTTAGCACTCCCTCTTACAGGGATTTGCAATGTGAGTAATTTGAAATGACTTTTATACAAATTAAATATAATAATGTCAAGTCCATAGCACAGATTTCTTGCTAGAAATATTTTTCTTACAAATTGTTTGAGCATCACAAACTACATGACTGCTTCTACTGTAGCCATGTAGTCATGTGTTTTGTAGGAACTTTTTCCCCTCATGTCATGGTTTTTAGAAATATGACTATTAAATTGAGCATTAAAAAACCTGCTGTCCTTTTAGCATAGACATTTATCAAATTGTTTAGGACCATCTTTTTCTTTTTCACCAGATGTGCCTTCAAATCTTCCTGAGGTAAAAGGAATTTTTTAAAAAGTTACTCTTTTTTGAAGTATAGCAGCTATATACAGCCATCTAAGAGGGTCTGCATTGCAAGTAAAGCTTTTTCGTGGTTGGTTGACAGTAAGCCGAAGCCTAGTTTCCACAGAGTTGTCTGTACTGACCCCATTGCTGCAGCTCTGGCACTTTCCCCACTCTCCTGAATTTCTTGCTTCCATTTCCATGTCATCCACTCCTTCCCCTAACTGCTGGCAGGGCAGGAGTCAGTAAGTGTGTCGCAACAGCCACAGCCTGTTGCATGCAGTGGGCGAGCGGCTTGGCTGGTGAGTGTATGTGCCCGTTGGCCAGCTGCCTGGATGGACAGAGCACGAGCTGGTGGTTGACACCTAACTCCTGTTTAGGACAGGTAAATTGGGGGGGAGGGAACACTCTTTCCTACCCAGTTTGCATTAAATTCATAGAACTTCAGTATCTTTGAGATTTACTTGACCAACAGGGTAATGGCTTTGGAACAATATATAGCTCAATTCCTTGTGATTCTTTTCCTTAGAGTGAAAAATAGATATGCACACATATGTGTGAAGCTAGCTTTCCTTTGAGAAATTCTTGAACTTGAAAGATTTTGGAACTTCTTATTTCAGATATTTTGGAAATACCATCTCACCCCCGCCACCTTCTCCCAACTGATTTCAATGAAAGCTGATGTAAAGCACGTTTTAGAAACCACATTTAGGTGCTAAGAAATACAGAGTTGGCAGTGGAGGGTGGCTGGAGAATGAACTGTGAGAAAGACTCCATTATTTCAGGAAGCTTCTCATAGAGAAGTTGCTTTTAATTGTAGTGAATTCTTCTGTGGTTGTATATTAAAATGCATCACTGGTTCTCCATTGGTGAATGTAGTGTGAATTCAGAATGTGTCTATTCTGAAATCTCTGAATGAAAGCTTCTTCAGAAGCAAAGCACTGAAGACAGAGGATTCTTCTGGACTACTGAACATTCACTGTCTGTGGCAAGTAAGCATGCACAGGTATCGTGGTTTTGACTGGATTGACCAATCAGAATGACAGATGGCCCCTCCCTCCACCCTCTAAGAAAAAGAGAGGAGAGGAAGAGATAAAGAGATTTATGGGTTTAGAAAAAAATTAAACTAATGAAAATATTAATAAATAATGAAATAATAAATAATAATAAGCAAATAAAAAAAAAAAAAGAAAAAAGTGTACAATATATACAAAACCATATTGAGCTCCCAGGATGACCACCATCACCAGCAGGCACAGGGAAAAGTCCCAGACTGGACTCGGTGACGGACAGGAGCTGGATTCCAGATCTGGAGTCAGGAATGCTTGGATCCAGATTAAAGGCAGATGAACAGACAGGGTTCTCCTCGGTCATTGGCCATTGAAGGAAGAGAGTTGACCCTTTGATCCCTCAGCTTTTATACTGAGCGTGATGCAGATGGGATGGAATACCCTGTTGGTCAGGTTTGGGTCACCTCTCCTTGTGGGAGACTGGCTAGCTGAGAAGGGTCGCCTAGACATGATCCAGCTGGCCGAGCAAGAACTTGAGAAACATCGGATTCAGCCCCTGTAACTGCTGAGCTGGCAAGGACACCCTGTCCTTGACTGTAATTGTTGTATGATAACAGGGAGATTGCAGCTGCTCAGGCATGGGAAAAGAGGATGAAAGTAACTGTAAAGAAGGAACTAAGGGCGGGGTTGAAGTTTGGAGGACAGGCCAATCAGAAAGATGTATTGCAGAATATGTATTAGCTAATTATAATGAAGCATAAAAGACGGCTGTACTATTCAATAAACGAAGCTTGCTGATCACTCATATTGAGTGACTCTGTCTTCCCTCCGTCGCGACATCTCCTGTCCGCTCCTCCCCACAGGTGGGACCCCTCTACGCTTCTCCGCTTCCGACCCTCCAATGGGGCAAATAACAAAGTTACCTGACCTTGGTTGTTATAGCAATAAGTATAAGCAAGGGCCTCTCTGCACACCGCTCCTTGGTATAATATGGTTTTATCACTGAGAGAGTGAATGGTTTCTGAACAATATGCTGTTAATTTCAGAGTTTAGTTAGTTGGAAGAGGCCCAGCTAAAAAGCAAAATTACTGAACAGAAAATTGGTTCTGTTTTACTTCAAACCAGGACATTAATCAAATCTAGTTTTTTTCCTTTCTGTTTTCCTCCTATGAAAGGTTGCTCTGTTAAGTATTAAATGTCTCCTTTATGTGACTGTTTGACTGTGGCATTGTTTTCCTTTTTTGTTTTTTTGGGTAGTACTTATTCTAAACCTCTAGCAGAGTATGTATAACTGTGTCCATTTTGCTCAAAGAAATTTATTCTTTTAGGTAATCTGTTTCACTCTTACTCCATTGCTTATATATAAAACTTCATACAGCTTATAGATATAGCTTATATAGTCTAGTTTAAAATTCTACTCTAGTAATTTGTGGTACTGTTCCCCTACTGCAAAGATAATGTAACTATTGCTGCCATCATTACAGAGTGACGATAGTAATTTCTATGCAGTCCTTTGGACTAACTCAAGAGTTCCTTTTGCTCTGTCTGTGATCGAAATCTTCCACTATTTAGTGTTGTTGGGTTTTGGTTGGTTGGTTGGTTTTTTCCTTTTTGAATTGAAGAAATAGCACGGTTTTACTCCTTTCTATACATAGTACTGTAGTCCATAGTGTTTCTGGTATGCTGTATCTGTCTTTCACAGGAAAAATATCAGTTGTATACAGCAACTGAACTCAAACATTAAATAAAACCTTCAAAAAGTGCTAATAGTGAGGATAGAACTAAGCAGTCTGGGTGGCATTATCTCAAGAATGATGAGAGAACAACAATAAATAGTGTGGGAGTACAAAGGATAGCACTTGTTTAAAAAAAAACCCAACAAACAAAAAAACCCAACCAACCAAACAAAACCAAACAAACCCAAACCACAAACCCCTAGTCAGACATGTCATATGATGGATCATCCTTTGTTAAGTAGATAGTGTGACAATTGCAAGGGGTTTTTTTGCGGGTGGTTTGTTGGGGTTTTTTTGATGTTCAGACCTTCTAGTAGTTAATTAAATTTTGCCATTGGTGGTGAAATGTTAAATGAAACATTTTGCAAATTAAATCACAGAATCACAGAATCTTAGTGGTTGGAAGGGACCTTTGAGATCATCGAGTCCAACCACATTAAAAAAAAAAAAAAAAGAAAAAAACCGCACACACAAACCCACACAAAAACAAAACAAAACAAAACAAAAACCCAACAACAACAACAACAAAAAAAACACACCAAAAAAAAAAAAAAAAAAAAAAAAGCACCCGCCAACTAAAGCCCACACCCATAATCTCACACACAACACCCCACCACAAACCAACAATCCCGGGCACTAGAGCATGCCCTCATGCCCTGAAGAGCCATGTCTACAAAATCTGTCAACTGGTTTGCTGTATGTTTCACATCAAGTGTATCAACTTTTTTTTTCCCTATCAGAGGTTGAACAGACTAATTTAGCTATGCCAAAACCAAGAGCAGCATCTAAAAGCTGCTGGATGTAGAGAAGAGAAGTAGGAGGGGAAAGCAGATAGAGCCCTGATATCACACCCAGGGGGCTCCTAGCCGCCATGTTCCCCACCAGCATGCAGGGCAGTAAGCCTGGGAGGCACTGGGCTTTCCTCTGGTATGCAGCTCTCTGAGAGGGCCTGTTCTGAGTGTGGGAGAGTCTGCCCTGTCTCTGGTGAAACGAGCCTGTTGTTGGAGGGAGTCAGTATGTTCTTGGCTCACCATGTTGAACCCCATGACTTCTGTTTGCTGAGTTGATCTTTTCCCTGTTGAATGACTGAGATAAGTATTCCTTTGAGTATTTTACAGCCAAGTAAAATGTTTAACTACTTCTGGACGATAATTCACCATAATCTCCCTCGTGCCCTGAAACTTTCTGTTGAGCTGATTGAGCCCCCTCACAACTTTGATATATGTTTGCACTCCCAAGCTTTCTGCCTATGAAAAAGCATCTGCCTCTGAAATAGGACTGGAAACGTGGTCATGAAGGTTGAATCTGGATGTCTGCTTAATGGAGTATTATGTGTTTGGGACAGTTTAGCTGCAGTTGTTTGCTTGCGGGACAGTGTTTTTTCCTTATTATTCTAGCAGGCCATTGCATGTTAATCTTCTGGTGCAACCTGGGAGGTTCAGGTAATGCTTCTGCCTGTGGTGTGTGACCTTGGGCTGTGGGTTTATGAGGTTCATGATTTTGTACCTTGCAATGCTCCCATAGCTGATGAGTGGAGGGTAACAGGATGGAGCCAAGGCGATGCCAGCTTTCAAGCTGCAAGACTCACGAAGGGCCTTCAGTACCAGCAGGACGTGCTTTGTTGTTCAGCATGGGTGATATTTCCTGGGGGTGGCCTGTCTGTTTGTAGGTTTGGCAGTATTTTACTGGTATGATGATGAAGTGGGGAGCAATCCGTTCCAGCATAGTCCTGGACATCCCAAATCCTCCAGGCAAGGTACCACAAGGAAATCCCCTGCTGCTGTCCCCTTACCTTCCAAAGTCCCAGAGCACCTGCAGTGCTTGGTATCAGTTTGCCTTCCCAGTTTGCTCACTTTGCTCACGGTTAAAACCAGTTCTTTGCAGTGGAAAGGAGCAACTGGGCCATGCTCAAAAGCGCAGGCAGCCCTTAGGAATCTTGGCCAGTGTGGAGGGTCTGCACTGCCGCAGAAATAGGTTTCAAGCATTTCCATCTAAATAGTGGGTAGACAGTTTAAATTCTTTTGGTGGTTTTAAGTACATTAAATATAGCAAAATATGAAAAGTAGTAAGGCAAACTTGTGGATGAAGAATCCACCCAGGGTTAGTTAACACAGAAGTGCAAATGTAATGTCTGATTGAGGAAGTCCTGAAATTATGGATTACTTGGTCAGGACAAATATAAAATTATATTACTGTCCATGTACTTACATTTTAATCATTTCCTGTTGGCTACCAATAGGCACAGGATATTGGGCTAGGTTATCTGTATTCTGATCCAGTGCAACCATTCTTTTGTTCTTATGTACAGGCCTAGTACACTAGTACACTAGGCCTGTACATAAGAACTGTCTGCACTTTCCTGGCCTTCGCATTCCCCCCGCCCCGTAATGGCAAGTTGTAGATAGTGTAGAGGTTACAAAAGGAAGATCTGCCTATTAAAAATAGTTGTCTAATTTTAATTCCCAAGATGAAATAACTCAGCGGTGCACAATTCTCCTAGATTTAGTAACAAACCGGCCTGTTGAACAGCCTTCACAACAGCTGCGTTATTAGACCCTCTTGGCAGAACCCAGCAATTTTTCCTTATGGTAACAGTTTGACTCCTGTTGCATCAAAGCTGAACTTCAAATAGTTTATTGTTTGCCAAGTCTTGTACCCATCCGGGCAGTAGGACAGCCTACAGAACTAGCTGTTGTCTGGCATGTAAATACTTGGATTTTAAACTTTGCAAAGGTTGCAGTGCAAAAATCAAAGTGCAGAAGTTTTGTCTTGACAAATGCAATTTTTGTCAATGCTAAAAATCAATGGAGTTTCACCTGGGCAAAACTGTTGCATATTGGTGGTTGAAGGAAGCCCATTGCCCCGTTTGTCCTGTAGTTTCTTTTCTGCTGTTTGTTTCTTTCCTTGTTCATGGAAGGTTTCAAATTAATATCTACAGTTCATTTAGCAAGGAAGGTGCGTGGGTTTTCTTTCTTTTTGAAAAAAATTGCTGTCTGTCAGTACCATGCCCCCTAAAGACAGCGGCTTATCTGTGAAACCTCCTTATAATTATAGTATAATGAATTCCAACCAGTTCATTAAAAGTGAAAAT